>NW_005842715.1:477542-491350 GCF_000455745.1 Alligator sinensis
AAATCCAGATTAGAACTGGTCTGATAAATGCTGAGCTGGGTGTGTGTGAACATGGGTTGATTAACATTTGAAGCACAGATTTCCCCATCATGCAGTGCTCTCCTGTTTCTCTGGTCCCAGAATTCACTGCAGTCTCTGCTTCAGGCTTTCTGTTCTCCATCTCTCATGTAAATGAATGGTCATCTGGTTCCATCTCGGATGTAAATGAGACCTAGGGCAATTGTTTCACTCTTATCACCCTTATCTGGTGAGGGTCTTAGGTGCGTCTCTCACTGCATCTTAATCAGTTTCATTTAGGTAGAGGAGGGGAGGGAGGCGGGGGTGAGTCCTGGTGAGTCAGACAGACTGCATCCTGTGCCAGGGTTGCCCAAGAACACAGAGCTGAGACGTAACAACCCTTGGAGGTTTTTAAGACCCAACTAGACAAAACCTTGGCTGGGATGATCTAGTTGGGGATGGTCCTGCTTCGAGCAGGGAGTTGGACTAGATGACCTCCTAAGATCCCTTCCAACTCTAATTTTCTCTGATTCTCTGAATCTGATTATAGGTGAATCCTAGGGGTGTGCGAAGCGGGCCCTATTCGATTCGGATTTGAATTTGGCCTGAACTGAGGACAGTGATTCGATTAATTGATTCATATCAGTGTCCCTGATTCGATTCGGCTGGATCTGAATCTGAAGATTCGATGCTGATTCAGAGAATCAGTGATTCGGCCATAGACACAGCTTCAAATGTTTTTTCTACATACCTTGAGGTACCAGTGCAGCTCATGAACACTACGATGCTGGGGCGGATGGAGCTTCCCACAGAAGCATGGTGGGGGCCCCCATGTATTCAGTGGTGAACCTGAAAGTGGATTGGAAGTACTTCCAGTCCACTTCTGAGTGTGCTGGGGGTCCCCCTGTACCTCCCTGGCTTGGTGGTTGGCTACAGGGAGACCCCAGCACCCTCTCAGACACAGGAGGCACCAGCCACTGAACCGGAGGGCGGGTGTGGGGCGGGGTCACCCAGCACACTCCCTGGCAGACCTGGAAGTGGACCAGAAGTGCTTCTGGTTCACTTCCAGATCTGCTGCTGAGCATGCTGGGGAGTCCCCCACACTCCTGTGAGACACTCTATGCATCACAGCATTCATCAGCCACCTGGTACCTTGAGGTATGTAGAAAAAACATTTAAATCTGTATCTATGTCCGAATCACCAAATCTCTCTGAATCGAACTGGAACCCTCTGGAGAGATTAAAGGGTCCTCTGATTCAATTTGGATGAAGAGATTCAGCCGCTGATTTGGGCTGAATCTCCACCAAATCGAATCAGGGACTGAAGCTTCGCACAGCCGTAGTAAACCCCTCCCTCTTTCTTTCCATGGGTAAGGGGAGGCTAAGTACATTCTTGCTATACTGGAATGGGTCCTGCAGCTGGTTTTTCCTTTTCTTTCTTGAGGTTCTCTAAATGAGGCTTGAAGCAAATCCTGTTTTAACCCTAGCAGTGGATCCTTCCCCCATCAAGATGCCTTCCTTTCAGGAGTGGATTGCTCCGTCATCATGTTCCATAACAGCCAAGGAAGCTTTACTCCCTTCCTAGTCTTTTTTATTCATGGCTGAAAATTTCTGTTTTATTGTTTTCCAAGTTTGATGTCATTGTGGTGATAGGTACATCCCTTGTCATGTTGTTTAATATGATGGGCTTGGGATTATCACTTGTATCTGCTTTATACATCTGACCCTTACTGCTCAGAAGAGCAATGTTTGCTCAGCTGTCATTACTCAAGATGCACATTAAACTCTTCCCCCTGACTGCCCCACACACCCTATTTCTCTGCAGGCAGCAAGTAATTCTTCTAACAAGGCAATGAATCAAGTCATTTTTAAGTATGCACAGCTGCAATAAGTAACTATCTATACCTTGACATGTTGTATCTAATGTAATTACTGGCAAAATGACCAAAGCATTTAGAAGTACTGAGCTGCTTATGTTCTAGCTAAAGAATAATGCAAATGTAGCCATATTCCAAGGATCTCAGCATGGGTAGATTCCTTGTTACTTACTGCAGTCAGGCATGCCTGTCTGCCTGTCCCTCCTCTTCTCTCCTCCCCAAGATACCGTTATTCAGCCCCTTGTAAACAAGAGTGGAATTGCAGGTTGTGGCATGCTTGGGTTTAATTTATTAAACATTGGTCAATATGGATCTTTTGGAATGGGATGAAGAAGGCAGAATGTAAATCATGTCGAGGTAAAGAATAGACTTTAAAACAGAGCATCATTAGGAGAATTCAGAGAGGGGAAGAGGGGGAGGAGAGAGAGGGAGAAGTGGGCAGGGGAGAGGGAGTGGGGGAGGAAGAGGGAGAGTAATCTGCTTGCATGATCACAGCACAGTTGGAATTTCCTGAGCTGAATTCGGCTATGTCCTGAGCCTCGGTATCAGAACTCAAATAGTACTTGCTTTGGGGATGATCAATTAGAATCCACTGCCAGACTTCCCTAGAGAGAAATCTTCTTTTGGGTCTCATTGCTTGCTGTGGGTTCTTTCCTTTTAACTTGAATAGCTCCAGAATTGGGGGAGGCCTGCAGGACTGAGCAGGAGACTTGAATCTTCAATTCTGGACCTGTGCTAATGAGTGCTCACACTCCTAAGAACTGGGTGTTGGGTAATGCATCCATAGGCGCTGACTTTTATTTTTGCTGGGGGCCGGGGGCTAAGATAATGGACATGTGGAAAGTTTTACACATTTTGGGTGACAGCCCTCTTCCTGAGGGGAGCCATGGCCCTCTAGCCCCCATGGACTTGGCACCTCTGGCCCCATTCCTCCCCAAGGAGGGCAGGGAAGACCACCTCTTGAAGAGAAAAAGAGAGGACATAAAGGCATCCAGTTTTGTATCGATAGAGGACAACCGGACTGTCCTCTATGATGGCCACCCTACACCCCACACAAACACCACTTATAATGAAGCTGTCCATTACACCATAGTATAGACCTTTGTATTGACAAACACACAAGCAGCCAAAACTCAGCTGACTGTAATAGCAAATAAGATAGATTATGCCAGAGCTGTTCTGACTGTATTTTCCATTTTCTTATTGGTTCAGTATGAGCCTCTGTTTTTAAATTTACCATAGAACTTCCTGTTTGATGCCACTTTTAACTACCAATACCAAGATACTTTGTTGCAGAATTTAAGTCCTTTTGCACAGCCCAAATTGCTATAAACTATAGCCAGGTAACTAATGCACAATTTGCGATGGGTGGAGCCTCAGTGAAACTACAGATAAGGATGCCCATTGATACCAATCATGAGTCTCAGGATCTAAAGCCCAAGCGTGTGTTTCACACAGACTATTCAGCACCCAGCAATTGGTAAGAATTTTGGATCACTGCTGAGGACTGGATCCGAATCAGTAGCCAGAAAGAGATGGTTGTTTGCTAGAACTAAGCAGTTCCCCATTTTTATTCTTTTAAATGCTCACACATTTAATTACAGTGCAATATTTATGAAATATTCATATTCCACATCCCAAACTAGAAATGATTGCTTGTTTCCACTTATGTACTATGGGAATTAACACAGTATTTTGGATTTATATAAATAATAGAAAAATACCTATCCATATGCTGTGAGCATCCTCAACAGTAGTTAGATATATCAGAACAATACCCCAATGCCATGTTGCTGAAGCACAGATCAATATAATCCCTTAGCAGTGAGCCAAGCAACTGAAAAATCTCCCATCACACCCCCTTACTCATACAAACAAGACATTAGGAAAAACAGGTCTGTTATAAATCACAGAGATATAACAAGCAGCTCTGTCATTTGTTGCTTACACTTCAAATTGCCACAAACAATTGCTCCCTCAATTGCAAAGGACTCTACAAAGGCCCCAATCCTGCAGTACTGCCTTATTTGTATACACCTGAGAGCTCAATTTGCACCAAAGTTAAATAACATGCAGGTAGAACCTTGTGTAAATGGCATGGTCAGTCCTATGTTTGTTAAAACTAAATGCACATTTTAAGTAGAGATGCGTCACTGTAGGAATATTATCATTGACCCGCACCAGCACACATTCTCTTAGCAGGTAGAGGTGGTCTTCCCTGCCCTCCTTGGGGTGGGGCCCCTGCAATGAGACCCTACAGCAGATCTTCCTCTAGGGAATTCTGGCAGTGGACTTTTTCTCTTGAAGAGAAAAAGAGAGGACATAAAGGCATTGGGTTTTGTATCAATAGAGTCAAGAGGACAAAATAGCAGAAAACCAAATGTCCTCTATGATGGCCACCCTAGCTGGGTGGGGGTGCAGAAGGAGGTCAAAGATTTTTGGCAACTGTTTAGAAGACTTCCCTAGATTGCTGGCATCCAGGATGGCCTGGGAAGTAGCTGAGCATGTGTGCATAGACACATAAGTAGGATGTTTCTGTTGAAAGGCTCACCAGTGAAATAGCTTAACATTTCAAATGTCAGTGTTGCTGGTTGGTTTTGGAGTTAATGCTTACTAAGACAAATCAGAACTGATCTTACCTCTTACATGTATCACTTTGAGGCTACCTTGAACAGATTAAGTACCCACTTATGCATTATTTAAATTGTATTGTAGTATATAAAGGATTCAACTAAGATGGGCTAGGTAGGCACCTTACAAATGATGGGCTAGCCCCCACCCCTTATCAGCTTGTGTGGTAAACTTATGTGGCCTGAGCTGCTGTGAAGAAACATGATTTTTAAAAGCATGTATTCTGGAACTCCCTTGTGTGATAAAGGTAAATTCTGTGGCTGCAGAACATGCAGGACCCTTGGTAGAGCACAAGATAGAAGGCACCTTTCTGTTTTGAATAATGGTCAAACTCTGTAAGGAAGTAATAAGGAGCCAGCCTTAGAGTATGCTACTTTGGTTGCTTCAGCTTTTCTATCAATGGTGACATGAGTAGATGAAACCATGCAACGGTTGAGTTGCTTATGGGCTGTGAGGACGTTGTAGTGGGCCAAATATGTCTGTCACTTTCCATCTTTCTCAAAGTCTGTACTTCTTTAACTTACTGTATTTTTTGTCTCCCAACCAAGTAGATAAAACTATATTCCCAAAACGTCTTGGAACTTTATTTATTTATGGTGTGTAATACAGTAAGCATGGAAAACAGGAAGTCTTCTTTCTTGGAGGTGGGCAGGGCTATAGTAACTGCAGCAACAATTTATTTCATAATCCAGCCAAAGGCTACAACATTTTTGGGGTGGGGATAAGGAGGGGAGGGAGTGGCCAGGTAATCAGTTTTAGGAATTCATGTGCTATTTAGTTTGAATTACTTTATTACTAGTAATGTAACTGCTGAAACAAAGTTTCCCAAGATTTTCTGTGATGGCTAATTTCTGTGATGCTAACAAACTATTAGAATTATGAGTAGGTAATTAATAATGCATTTGAAGTCAGCCCAGTGCTCAATTATCTACTATTTTTCTAAAGTTTCTAAGTTTTTTTTTATGATGATTTTTGTTACTTTGACAAGAAAAGAACACTTGAAGAAATGACTCCACATTAGTGGTGTGACACCTAGGATGCTGAAGCACAGTGACCTCTTTTTAATGAGAAATGAGGAGTGGAATGAAATGTGCAGATCAATTTAAACAGATAGCTCCTCTATAATCTTCTGCCTTTTCCTAGAACTTTTAGACTATAGTGCTTGGTCCAAAGCCTGCTGAAGTCCATGGAAATACTTTTTGCTAGTCTAGACCCCATGGCTGATGCACTGATTTATTGCAAAGTTTCTGCTATTCCGCCCCCCGCTCATTTTCATATCGGTACATGAACAGGCTTATAATTTATGTGCCACTAATGCAGGCTTGTTTTTGTTTCTTGTGAGTATTTCTGATAGCAGTTATGCCCGTTGCCTGTTAGATGTGCTTAATCAGGCTTTTAAGGGCCAGATTATTAGCCTTAACAGTGCTTGGGACATGTGAAAAACAGGTTGTAAAGACAATATGTGCACCTTCCAGTTTTAAGATTGGTTCTAAACTGGCTTTTAGTAACCATAATAGTTTACAGCCATAAAGAGCTTTTTTCCCCAGCTGTTTGAGTAGCTGAAGCATGTTCTTTTCCATTGCTGCATCCCCTCTGCTGAGGCTTGTGACACCAGCTGTGTCTGCCCACCCCAGGAAGGTGTGTCTGCCCACACCTACAGGCTTGGTGGCACCAAACTGACTAGCACCACAAATGAAAGGACCTGGGAGTAATAATAGACCACAGTATGAATATAAGCTGGCAGTGCGATGTTGTAGCCAGTAGGGCAAATAATACTCTGGGCAGGCATCAATTGATGCACCTCCAGCAAAGCCAAGGAGGTGATTTCTTTTGCTCTACTCAGCACTGGTGAGACCGCAGCTGGAGTACTGCATCCAGTTCTGGGCACCACACTTCAACAAGGACATAGACAAGCTTGAGAGAGTCCAAAGAAGGGCCAATCGTATGATCAGAGTCTTATAAGGCAAGCCATACAAAGAAAGACTGAGGGATCTGGGACTCTTCAGCCTGAGGAAAAGAAGCAGAGAGGGGACCTGGTAGCAGCTTACTGCTACAGTAGGGGAGTACATCAAGGACTCGGTGAGCAACTGTTCACCAGGGCACCCAAGGGGACAACCAGGAATAATGGCCCCAAACTCCAGGAAAATCAGTCCAGGCTCAACATTAGGAAAAGCTTCTTCACAGCCAGTGTGTCCAGACTGTGGAATAAGCTCCCTCCAGAGATGGTGCAATCACCTACCCTGGAAATCTTCAAGAGGAGACTAGACAGTCACCTTGCTGGGGTCACCTGACCCCCAGTTATCTTTTGTGCTTGGTGCAGGAGGCTGGATCCGATGATCTTCCCAGGTCCCTTCTGGCTTTACAATCTATGAATCTATAAATCTATGAAGCTTTGGGGATTTATTTTGCTGGATCAAGAAGCTAGAACAGGGGTGGGCAAAATACGGTGTGCAGGTCTCTATCCGGTCCATGGGGCCCCTAAAAATTTAGTAAATTAATATTTATTTGCTCCTGGCAGCCTGTCAAAGCTGACAGGAGACAGGGGCAGGAGGAACCAGAGGGAGCCCTTAGGAGCCTTGAGCAGCCCAGCCCTGCCCCACCACCACCCAGTTCCCTGCTTTCCTGCCCCTGCCCTAGCACCATGTGGCTCCTGGCTGTATCACTGGACCACGGAGCACAGGACTGTGCTGGTAGGGTGTGTGTGTGTGTGTGTGTAGGCTCAGGGGCAGGGTGGCTGTGTGTTCATAGGGTGAGTCCCACATGCACACCCCACCATACACAACACTCACAGCCCACAAAGCCCATACCCACCCACACCCCACATATCAACACTTACACCCACAGTTGCAAACTGTAGTGGTGGGAAATACCTTTGTGGTGGGTGCATCTACAGTTCTAGAGCATCTCTATGCTCAGTGGTGAGCATAGGGGTGCATGCAGGTGCACATGCACCCCCTGAGCGTGGTGGTGCACCCCTTATGAAAAGGCACCACCGACACTGTCAGAGGTGCCTACGGGTGGTCACTGCTCACCACCCTTTCCTCCCTCACCCCTGACACCACTGGTGGCATCTGCGGGCAGTCAGTGATCACTGCTGGCCATGGACAATGCTGCCGGCAGTGTTTGCAGGTGGTTGCTGACCCCTGGCCGGCACTTGCCCTCGCCCCCCACCACTGACACCATTGGTGGCATCTGCAGGAGCTCCCTGCTTGCTGCATCTGCGCTCCCGCCCCTGTGCTCCTGTCGTTGCCATGTACCTCCAGCCACCGAGGGTGTGTGTTGTTCATGTCTATGCTTTAGCCATTTGAATTTAGAATCATATTAGGTGCTCTCTTACTAGAAGGACATATGGCTGAGATTAGCTATAACACTCTGTTTGGAATTGTGAATAATTTATGTACAGGGCATATGCCGATATTGAAAAACGTAATGTTTCAAAGGGCCTAAACTGAGATCAAAGTGTGCCATTAACTGAATGCTTCTAGTGCCTTAACTCACTGTACCACTATAAATGTAGGTCAGCAAACATTAGAGTTAGACGAATATTTTACCAGGGTTTAACCATACATGTCCCCCCGCCCCCTTTTTTTTTCTTTTTCAGGTTCCATTTATTAATGATCCTCTTAAATGACTAAATTATAATTATAAATGGATTTACTTACAATAATTGTGTAATTCTGATGTGCAGCAGGCAATGACAATAGGATATCTCCCAGGTATTATGTGTTGATATTGCATATTGGATAACTCTTTGGTAAATGTTAAGTTTACATTACAAGCTCTAGGTTTGTCTTGTTAACCACTAGAAGGCACTCTGGTATAAAACTTCCTTTGGCTTTACTAGTATACAAAACCCACACCTTAATAAGGACAAAAACCAAATAAGGAAAACGTGACTGGATTTAAGCAGGCTTCTTGCAAAGATAGCTGTGTCCACTTATGTGAAAACAACATTCTCATTATTCTAAAAACCTTCTATTTGTAAAGTATTCAGGTCTAGGACCTTATGCAAGTATGCTGCATATCGCATGTATGCTTTTCTTAGTATTTAACATAATTCAGTAGCACCCAAAGGCCACTGTTTAGATGTATAAAAAATGAGTTGTTGCCCCTGTGAGGTTACAGAGATTTTTCATTGTTGTAATTGTGGGCAAAGAACTGAGCTTTCCACTTCACTTGAGTGGGAGCAGAATTAAACCATTAAACTGCATTAAACTACCTAAACTATATTAATGGCACGTTAAGACTCGGAGTTAAAACAAAAATAGAAGCCGGAAAGTATGAAAGGTAAAGTTTTTACAGCATCATAGACTACTGAGTGGTAGTTGTACTTAGTCTCTTCTGTTTTGAGAGATTATGAGTCACTTTTCAAGGATAGGGAATATTTCTGGAATGGGTAAAGAGCTCTGAGACAGAAGACTCTTAAACATTACTGTTATTTGTGTTTCCCATTCTTGCTTTTTTTCTTCTAAATACATAATGCATGGGAAAGTATTTAGCTCTTAAATACCACAAAATATTAGACCTATGTAAAAATAGTGACTTCGGCAGAGGAAGGCAAATATCTTATTTAACTTTTGTGATTTGATTTCAGGATATTTTATAGTCTCTGGATTGTAGCTATTTGCTAGTTTCTGTGAAACAGTGATTGGCTAGTTATATTGCCAGAGAGCCCAAATGCACTGTACTCTACAGAGACCTATAGGAATATGTATTCCTACCCAGAAAAGTCGGCTGTTTTGAAGAGCTGAATTCCAAAGTTGTCTGATTCAATGCAAGAAGCAACAACATATTCTAATGCCTATTAGGTCTGTGCAAAGTGGCAAGTATTTGATTTGGATTTGGCTGATTCGGAGGGACAGTGATTCGATTCAATGATTCAAGTCACTGTCCCGATTCAATTCGGCCAAATCGGATTAAAAGATTTGGCGCTGATTTGGAGAATCTGCCATAGACTAAACAGGCAGCAGTCCTTGACCATGTTGGACACAGCTGCCTCCAGCTGGTAAATCTGTTGTGGTGGGCAGAGGGGGTAGGGAAGGGGGGCAGACGGGGAGCAGATCAACACCCCTACAGTGAGGGAGGGATTGGGGCTGGGGCAAGCTGCCCAGCCAGAGCAGGGAGGTGTGGGACTTGGGGAGGGGGGATCCCGCCACTGTGTGCCACTGGTCTGGGAGGGCATGGGAGTGAGCATGTGCCCCTGGATCTGCATGGGGCAGGCTGGGCCGGGCTGCATTCCAGGTGGCTAGCCCCAGCCACAGCATGGAGCGCAGCTCTGGCTCAGCCTGCCCTGCAGAGTGCAGTGGAGCAGGGGCTAAGAGGGGGGCGGGCTGCAGTCTTCCTAAAATTCCCCATAGCCCCTTCCAGAAGTCCTGCCCCAATCCAGGTGCACACACCTGCCCCCATGCCCTGCTGGTGCTTGCCCAGCCAGGAGGTGCAGGGAGGCTGGAGCGGCTTCTACTGTTGCATGCTGCTTGTCCAGGGCAGCTCAGCAGCACAGTCTCACACCTCCCTGCCCCAGCTGGGCAAATGGCAGGAGGGCATAGCCCCCAATCCCAGTGCCTTCTGCCACCCATCCAGAGTGCAGCCTGACCCAGCCCACCCTGTGCAGATCCAGGGGCACGTGCTTACTCCCATGCCCTCTCAAACCGGTGGCATGTAGTGGTGCACAGTGGCAGGAGCCCCCCTCCTTGAGTCCTGGCCCCCCCACCCTGATTGGGCAGCTTGTCCCAGTCCCAATCCCTCCCTCGCTGTGGGGGTGTTGGGCATGAGGGGGGACACAGATACTTTCCTCCTTCCTTTGCCCACCACAACAGACTTACCAGCTGGAGGCAGCTGTGTCCAGCATGGTCCAGGACTGCTACCTGTTTAGTCTATGGCCAAAGCTCCGAATTGGAGCCAAAGCTCCGAATTGGAGCCAAATCTTTTCTGAATTGATTTGGAGGCTTCCTATTCAATTCGGACCTTGTAATGGGTCTCCTGATTCAATTCGGATTTGGAGATTCGGCTACCGAATTGGGCCGAATCTCCTCTGAATAGAATAATCTATTGAAGCTTCGCACAGCCCTAATGCCTATACTTTGAAAGATAGAAATCTTTCTTAAAAACAAAAACAATACCCCCTCAAAGGTAAGATATATTTTGTAAATTATAGCAAAAGATTCCTTTTAACTTATAGATTCAGTGACTTTTCTGCATGCATAATTTTATCTTCTTCTTGATATTTACAGGCTTTTTAGTAGGTATCCTTGCTCTCTCATTCTGAGAGCAAGTAGCTTGTCTTGGCCCCAGTTTGGGAGAATAGGGTTGTTCCTCTGCCCCCCACACCAGAAATGGATCAAGGCTTTATTAGCAGATGACTATTAAGTATGCTTGGAAGTAAGTTTTCAATGTGTTAATTTCATTTAACTATCTAGATTTAACATTAGTGGAATGTTAAAAAAACAGAAGTCCAGAAGTGTGAAAGTTAAGGTTTTAACAGTTCTCAACTCACTTCAGCAAAGTACATGCTTCTGTTGGGAACTCACTGGACACATCCACACATGTGCTAACAGAAGCTCAAATAGGAGTGGCACAAATTTGTGCCAGACATTTTTGTCTCAGTGCACACGCCTGGACATGCACTTTAGTGGGGGGCAAGTTGTGCCACTTGGGGGGAAAAAAACCCTGTCCCGCTCCTCCCGGATCTGCAGCCAGGGGAAGCCCCAGCAATATATAAACCTGCCCTGGTGAGCAACTCAGGACTACTTGCCCTCAGGAGCTTCTGAGGCCCAGCCACTTGGTATCTGGGGACACTACCTCTTGGACCTTTGGTCCCATGGCTGTGCCCCCGCCAGACCTGGATGGGGTGCCCCTGGTCTGCCATCTGGGCTGCTATCACCCAGAAGATATGCTCCTTGTGGTGGCCTGCTTTGAACTGTCAAACCTTGTCCTCTTGGCTCCAAATGGCCAAGAGGTCAGCCACCTCATCTGCCTTCCAGCTGGGTCCCCAGTGCTGTCCCTGGACAGGCTTCTCTGCCTGGGTCTTGCCACTTGTCTCACCAGCAGAGATCTTGGTGTTCCCTGCTTAAAAATTGCAAGTAGTCTGATAAGAAACCCAAATTCTCTCATTAAAATACCTAAAATAGTGTTCTTGCGCTGTTAAAATGAAATGCCACTATGTAGAGAGAGATCAGTTGGGCAATGTTTTATTGATATATTTACAAGTGTAAAACAATTTGGAGCGGGGGGTTGGGGGAGTTTGTGGGTGGGTGTAGGGTTTGTTGGGGGTGAGGTTTGGGGAGGTCTGGGTTTGGGGTTTGTGGCTGGGTATGTGGATGAGGGGTTTGTGGGGGTTGCTTGGGGATGTGGGTGGATTGTAGGGGGGCTGCTCAGGAGGGGTTGGTCCCCTTTTCTCCCCCCTCCCCACAGCAGCAGTGACTACCGGGGCACTCGGGGCCCTTCTGGTACAGCCTCCCCACGGTGCGGGGCAGCACAGCTTGGCCCCAGCTGCCTGGAACCTGGTGCTACTTGTGCCTTATCGCGTGAGCCCGGCCTGATTTGGCACAGAGCTGTGAGCCTTCAGGCAGCTCTTAGCCACTCAGGCTGGTGCTGCTTGTGGGGACTGCAACATGGAGTCCCTGCGAGCGGTGCTGGCCCTCAGGTGACAGCCTGAGTGGCTCGGAGCTGCCTGAAAGCGCATGGCCCTGCACCGAGCCAGGCTGGGGCTGCATGATGTGGCACAAGCAGCGCCAGGTGCCTTGGGCCGAGATGCACTGCCCCATACCATGGGGGGGCTGTGGCAGGAGGGCTTTGAGTGCCCTGATAGCTGCTGCTGTAGGGGGGCTGTGGGCCATGCAGGGGGGAGGCGGGGTACCCACCCCTCCTGAGTAGCCCCCCTCCCCCGCACCCACAGTCTCCTGCCCCCACACAGACCCCCCTGCCTCCAGTTCCTTACTTACTGGGAATGAAGCCCAGTCCCATCAGGCTGCTGCCTGCACCACTCCAGGCCGCCCTGCATGTGAAGGCAGCATGCTTCAGCACCGGGGCAAGGGGTAGCCAGAGATGCTTTGGCTGGCTACCAGCCAATCTCGTTGGAGGAGCCCAGCCTCCTGTTGCCTCAGGGGAGAGGCCCTGTTTTCTTTGTTTGTTTACTTGTTTGTTTTGATACCTGAATTTCCAAGTATCCAATTCTGAGCCTGTGCTGTAAATATGCAGTGCGGGGAATGTTTTTTTTATTTCCAGCACACCTCTTGCTGCGTCTCAAACTGCTTTGAGACGCAGCAAGAGGCACGTGAGGGCTTGTCTGGATGTGCCCACTGAGTCAAAAGTTTAACTCTCTCAATTTTTGTCAGCTGAAGATCTGGCCCTTATGTATGCAAGTGGAGAGTTTACAAGCTAAATGGTTTGTTTTGATGGAGGGGAAAAAGATGTTTTTTTAAATGAACTTTCTGTCTTTGTCACCTTCAAAATTTAAAGGAGTGCGTGTGTGTGTACAGAGTAACAATGTAAACTGAAGGAGTTTTAGGAATACAAGACTGGAAGGAGCCCTTGTGTCAGAGTTCAGTCCCTTGCCATCCAAAGGAGCCACATCATGTAAACCCTTTTATAAACTGATCGTCCTCCATTTTAAACCCCGTTAGGGTTTTTGCCTCTACTATTCTTACTAGAAGAATGCTCCAGGACTTCAATTCTCTGACTGATACAAGTAGTTTAAGTTTATTAATTGCCAGTTTATGGCCATTTGTTCTAGGCCCAACAATGTTCTGTAGCTTAAATACAGTATACGACTTTTCTTTTCCTGGTGTTCAACCCTCCATTGTCTTTATAGAGAACAATCATATTGTGGCGGGCCAGTAGGGGGCGCTCCTGCGTTGAGCCGCCCACCTCCCTGCGCCCAACCACCTTCCAGGCTCCGAGTGCCTCCCTGGGGTGCCTCCCGTCCGGCCGACCCCTTCCCTGGAGCACACCCGCTAGCCTGGGGTTCCCGCTGCCACCATCCAAGGCTCTGGACTCACTTCTGGCTCTGCGCACCTTGGAAAACACAGGCCTGATCGTCCAATGGGTACTAGACCCAATACAAGCACTTGGGGCACTTCCCCAAGTCAGGGGCTTATTAGGAAGCCTCCCTTAGTCCACCGACCTAAGGGGCCTCTTTGGCATAATTTAGACCCACCCCTCAATAAGTCTCCCACACCGGTCACAAAGGAGAACTTTATTGATTACAGGGGTAGGGCAGAAACAGGGTAAAAGGTAGAGCAATATCATAGAAATATTACAGGAATATCAAAGGAATCCCATAGAGCAAACCAGGGTGGCTGAGGT
>NW_005842715.1:491469-497433 GCF_000455745.1 Alligator sinensis
CCAACCGAAGCTGCCAATACTGGCTACAAACCGTCCAATCTGCAAAGCATCCCTGGCTACCTGGGCCCGCGCGCAGGGCCGGGTCTTTCCCCCCCTGCCCAGGTGACCCGAGCATCGCCTCCCAGGCACCAGGCTTTTGTCTGCAGACAAGGAGCGAGATCCCCGCTGTGAGAGAATCAACAGCAGCCTCTCAGGCTGGCTGAGACAGATCTCTGGAGAGGGGCACCGACAGGGCATTTCTGCCACACATATCTCAGCCTTGTTGTTGCTAGACTATATGGGGCAATCTGTTATAGCATTCTATGCTAGGCTCTCCATTCTCTCATCACCCAATTAGGTCTTCTTGGCACCTTGAACACATGGGATCAGAACTATATACAGGGTCTTAGATAATGACATCTCACTTGGACCTTATACAATTGCGTTAATACTTCCCTGTTTCAAATGGAAATACTTGGTTGATGCACCCTAGAATTGTACTTGCTTTTTCTATGACCTAGCTGCTGACAGATGTGGAAAACACCGAAACAAAATGCACTTTACTGGAAGTAGTGTGTACATTTGACTTGGCTCTGCAGCATCTGTATAGATCGGGCACTTCAGTAGGGCGTTTTATACTTTTATCTAAAGCTAATGCAATCACCTATTAGATAAAAGTGCCAAAAGAGCCCCACTGAAGCACCCGATCTAGGCAGATGTTGGGCGAGCTGGGTCCAACTAATGTGGTGCCTCTTCTGGACATACATTGGGCTCGTCATGGGGATGCGCGGAGTTTAAAGTAAAGCACTGTGGTTTGGTTTTGGTGGGGGGGGAATTACGTCTTTATGTGACTGACTCATCTACCCTATATTACTCCTCTGGGAATGGATCCAGGATTATAGTGGAAGTGCTTCTTTATTAGACATTAAGTGCCTTACCTTGCACTCCATACTGTTGAATTCTATCCAGGTTTTTTAATTAGTCCTCAAGGTCATACAGTTTTTCTGTAGGATATTCTTATCCTCTTTTGTGTTGAGGATGCCTTACGACTTCATGTTCTTCACCAAATTTCATCGGCAATCTTAATTTTTTTAAGGTTAAACTAGGCTATACTGGCTTTCTAGCTCAGGCTCTGGGCTTATGTGCCTGCCTTCCAGGGCTCTGCCCCCTTCTATCAGGAGACTACCCTGGCCTGCCTGCAGGTGCCTACTAATTAATCTCATTGACCGTTTACTTTGGCAACCTGTAGTAGCTGTGCCTTGCCTGGCCTGCAGTGCTCCATCTCTGGGCTGCTTCTCTCATAGTAACAGAGTCCCAGGCTCTCTGTTCCAGACTGTGAAGGACTGAGACAGAACGTACAGCATGGAGGGCCGGCAGGCCTGGAAAGGAAGGAAAATATCCACCCAATTTCCAGAGCAGCATCTCGCTCAGGATTGGTGGAGGGAGGCCGCTCAAAGGTATTTCCAGCCCTGGAGAGGGGTCAGTTCCCTGCAGGTCTCAGGGAGAGAGGAGTGGCTGAGTGTCTCAGCAGGCAGAAGCTGCGGAAGGTGCCTGCTGGAGTGACCCTGAGGCAGGTGGAGGCCTGCAAACAAGTGGTTCATGGTAATCTCTGGAGCGGAGCTGAAGCTGAAGATCCAGAGCGAGGAGTCCACAAGGCCTGAGATAATCTCTGGACTGGAGTTTTCCAACAGAGGATCTGGAGGAGGGCCTGAAGGAAAAAAATCTACAGCCACAGGTAGAGCCTTCCTGCACAGGTAGGAAACCCCAAAGAGACTGTGAACATCCATAGGGGTGCAGGACAGGTTAGCACACAGCAAAGAATGGACTAAGGGATTGTTTTGCCTGAATTATGGTGATTGGGTGGCTGAGCACCTGATCATGAGAAAAAGGGACAGTGCCAGAGCCTGCCAAGAAGGCTGAGAAGCAGCCGGGGTTTTCTGTGATTTCTTTTTGCTGTTTATTTTGATTTTTTTTTTTTTGAGCACAGGACAAGACCGGCCCCTGGAAGGGTGTACCCAACGGAGGCACTAGGACACCCTGGGGTAGGGACAAATAAGTTTACAACAGGCAGCACCGCAACCTGGCTGTGGATGAATATCATAAACACCATCTGGAGAGGCTAGGCTGGGGTAAAGGGGAGGTTTGGAGCCCCACAGAAGACACAGGGATCAAGACCAGGAAGGATCACTGTGGGCATTGCCTCCCAGGAATATATAGGTTACCAAAGTCGTGGCAGGAGAGAAAATGTAAGATCCACTTCCTGGCAGACCTGGTGATCCAGAGCCAAGGTCTACCCTATCGCCACCTGTAAGCAGATGAGCGCTGGGCACTACTACAAGCCCTATAAATACCTACGGACGTCACACATACCTAAATGGTACTCTTCTGGGTGCAGAGGAAAAGAAGTTGAGCAAAATTCTGCAGGGGGCCAGACAATTGCCATTTATGAAATAATTGGCATACAAAGTCACACGTCTAGCAATAACCTTTAACAAATTAAGTCAGGAGTGGTACCACATGACTGCAAATATAATATCCATATTTGAAAAGAAAGACAGAAATCCAGGCAACTACAGGCAGTTAGTCTGATCTCTCTAATAGCAAGGCTGTAGAACAAATATTTAGGGAAGAAATAATTTAAAACAAAGGTAAATGGGTATTAAGAATAAATACAGGACAGGCGTACTAAAGGTAAATCATGTTAGACCAATTCCAGTAATTTTCTTTGATAAGATAAACAATTGTCTAGGCAAAGAAATGCCACAAATCTAATCTATCTACACCTCAAAGCATCCAATATAATATCACCTCCAAAATTTATTAAGCTGGAGAAGATGGAAGTTTCTGGAAGCGTTCCTCATGGACTAGTCATCACATACACACACACACGCATGCGTGCACATGTGTATGTATATATGTGTATTTGTACAGTGTTCCGTATTCGCAGTTTTTACTGTTTTCCCCCCCCAATAAAATAATATCAGGAAATTTAATTTTTTTAAAGTCATCCAGTTTCTACTGATTTATACCCATTTTTCAGTTCAAATACCTGTTAACCAGCATAAGTGGGCAATGGCCCCAGACTGCAGTGGTGCCGGGCTGCAGCGGGAGCAGGATGCTGAGCGCTGGGAGCAGCCCAGTGCCGCTGCCAGCCTCAGCCTGCAGTGGCAGCCTGCTCTCATCCTGTGCACAGATCTGGGGGCACAAACCCCCTGGGGAGCACAGCTCTCCAGCCCACAGCCCTCCAGGGGGGCACATAGCAGCCAGAGCTGTGCCCCACATACCACATCCACTGACAGCTCCCCCCTCTTTGCTCCTTGCTGCAACCCCTGGAGCGGCCGATGGACTATGCCATGCCCCTCCCTGCCCCTTCCCTAGTCCCAGCTTTACTCCATTCCTCCCTCACCGCCAATTTTCCGCCCCGCCTTTAAACTGAGTTTTTTCTTTTTCTTCCTTTTATCCTGATTTCATCCTGTTCTTTTTATGTTTCAAAGATAAACCCTGAAAAATTCCTGGATTTTTGAAAAACAAAACAAAACTGAGAATATGGAACAGTGTGTGTGTGTGTGTGTGTGTGTGTGTGTGTGTACGCACGCATGTGTGTGTATGTGGGTGTGTATATGTGTTTGTGTATATAAACGTGTGTGTGTGTGTGTGTGTGTGTGTGTGGTACACACACACACACACACACACACACACGATCAAAACTCTGCCAAGGCTTATACTGCAGAACTTGCAATCAGAGATTGAGTGTTGCTAAAAAATAGACTAAGTGGGCACATCTACATGAGATGCTAACTGCGCGGTAGCCTAATAACACTGTGTAGTGCAAAAACTGTGCTAATACACTACTGTGCAGTAGTATTAGGCTACTGCGCAGCAAGCGTCACTAAATAGTTGTGCGCCGGTGATACTGCACAGTAGCATGAGTTACTGCTCATTAATTTAGTACTTGGCTAACCAAGTATTAAACTTAATGCACAGAAACTATGGTGCATGAATAAACACTTCGATGTTCCCAGTCACTACTGCAGATGGCCTCATTCAACCAGGACTCTAGAAACCATTTTTTCCCCTTACCATGCACCTTGTTTTGGGAAGATAGGATATGTGAGAACATATGTTAATGTATGTGCTGCAATGTCTAGGCACAATGAAAAGTTTTTGTCAGTGATAGCTGAATTAAATTGTCTGAAACCTAAGTCAGCATGAACCTTCATCTGAAACTAAATGAACTAAGCCTCGTGGACTTGAAGACATTCTGTCTAATATGGGAATGAGTTGTGTACAGTATTCTTTTTCTTGGGAGAAGGGGTGAGGTATGAATTGGTTTAAATATTTTTTAACTTCTTTATACCATGTTGGTTGCAGCCAGGACAGAGGAAAAGTGCTGGAAAACTCCGAGAAAGGTTGTTTTAGCAACTTTCCCAGTCTACTGGAAATTACATGGGGAAATCTGACCTGTTTTTTTCCAGACCAAATTCTGTGAAGCAAAAAGGATTCCAGTAATTTTAAATGAGGATCTGAACTTTTGGATTCTTGTTTGGACTGATACTGCTAGTGATGGAGAAACTCAAAGGGTTTGGAGTTTCTCAGTAGATGAAACCTAACTTCTGACAACCTGCATATAACACAATAAGAGCCCCTTTTATGTTTTGTGCTAATTTAGTTTCACAAGACTAACATCTTGTTTGGTAGGAACATATCATTGCATACAGAGAAAAACAGGCTGCTTATTTGCTTTCCTTATGGAAAAATAAGTGCACAGAAATAGCTTTCCAAAGGTATGTCATTAGGCTATCTTTTCTATAACTGAATCTATACTGACAGTTTTCTCTGTTTAGACATCTATTAATTAAACGTAATACTAGTTTACATAATCTCTTTCTGAACGTATTATCTTCAACTAACTCCGATGCTGTCACTTTCTTTTAATTCCTAGGGAACACTTAGCAAGATGGGATAAAGTTGAAATCATAGCTTTTGTGAAAGTGTAGGATTGTATGGAATGCACTGACATCTAAAATTAAAACCTCACTGGAGATCCTTTTCAAAGCATTTTGAAATGAAGAGTGTGGTTAACATAAAATGCAAAAAATAAAATACTGGAGTGCTTGACAAGAAAATATACTTTAATGATAAACAGGGATCCTGGTTTTCTCTATTTAAAATCACAAATTCTCTGATGAAAATGCAAATTCTCTAATTAAACCCCCCAAATCTGCATTTTGTCATGATTAAAATGAAACACCACTATATAGATAGGCATCAGTTGAACCAAATATTTTATTGATATATTTGGGGACAGTGACCACCAAATAATAGAATTCATCATAAGGCGTAGAGTGGGTAAGGTAACTAGTAGGGTGAAAGTGCTAGACTTTAGGAAGGCTGACTTCAGCAAACTCAGGCATTTAGTCAAGGATGCACTGCAGAGTCAGAGATTTGGCGAGATGGGAGCCCAGGAAGGGTGGCTGTGCCTTAAGGAAACAATCCTTCGGGCACAGAGGGAGACAATCCCAATGCGGGGGAAAGGGGGGAAAGGGGCCAAGAGGCTTCCCTGGCTGACCAGAGAAATCCAGAGCAACCTAAGGGCAAAAAGGGGGGCATATAAGCAGTGGAAACAGGGAGAGATTACTAAAGAGGAGTATACCTCCTCAGCTCGCAGTTGTAGGGAGGCAGTTAGAAAGGCCAAAGCTACCGTGGAGCTGAGGATGGCATCCCAAGTTAAGGATAACAAAAAATTGCTTTTCAGATATATAGGGAGTAAAAGGAAGGCCCAGGGTGGAATAGGACTGCTACTAAATGGGCAAAAGCAATTGGTGACAGACAGGGGGGACAAAGCTGAACTCCTCAAATAGTTCTTTGCCTCAGTGTTCCTAAATGAGGGGCAAGACAAGTCTCACAATGGGATTGTGGAGAGACAACAGCAGGGCGCCAGACTACCAAGCATTGACCCTGAGATGTTGCAGAGTCACTTGGAAG
>NW_005842715.1:497907-498293 GCF_000455745.1 Alligator sinensis
AGACCTGGACAGGTTGGACATATGGGCAGAAAACAATAGAATGCAATTTAACAAGGAGAAATGCAAAGTGCTGCACCTAGGGAGGAAAAATGTCCTACTGCCTAGGAAATGACCTGCTTGGTGGCACGGAAGCGGAAAGGGATCTCGGAGTCCTAGTGGACTCCAAGATGAACATGAGTCGTCAGTGTGACGAAGTCACCAGGAAAGCTAACTGCACTTTATCGTGCATCAGCAGATGCATGACAAACAGAACCAAGTAGGTGATACTTCCCCTCTATCGGGCGCTGGTCAGACCGCAGTTGGAATACTGCCTGCAGTTTTGAGCGCCACACTTCAAGAGGGATGTGGATAACCTGGAGAGGGTCCAGAGAAGGGCCACTCGTATG
>NW_005842715.1:498439-500976 GCF_000455745.1 Alligator sinensis
GACCTTGTGGCTGCCTATAAATTCATCATGGGGGTGCAGAAGGGAATTGGTGAGGCTCTACTCACCAAGGCGCCCCTGGAGGTCACAAGAAATAATGTCCATAAGCTAGCAGAGAGCAGATTTAGACTGGACATTAGGAGGAACTTCTTCACAGTTCGAGTGGCCAAAATCTGGAATGGGCTCCCAAGGGAGGTGGTGCTCTCCCCTACCCTGGGGGTCTTCAAGAGGAGGTTAGATAGGCATCTGGCTGGGGTCCTCTGAACCCAGCACTCTTCTGCCTATGCAGAGGGTCGGACTCGATCTATCTTCTGACCCTAACATCTATGAATTTACAATTTTAAAGCAATTTGGAAGCTTACCAGTGTCTCAATCACTATAATAAAACAAATTCTAAACACCTATACATTTTGGTGTTTAATTTTTGTGTTTATTATCATGGAAAATCAGAGCTCCCTATGCCCCTTTTGCCAACCAGGATGCAGGTCCATCCATGGCCACCCAGTATCAGCAGGGGGCACAACTCTGCACTGCAACCCCTGCTGCTGCTGGGTGGGCAGGGAGCATTTTGGTATGTCAGTGCAGGGCTCGCGATGGCAAGGAGCTTCTCCACCCTGCTCTGATCTGCCATGCTGGGTCCTGCCTGCTGAGCTGTGGAGGCCCTGTGGGGAGGGCAGCAGGGTGAGGAGCCCAAGCCCATAGCGGGCAGCCCACACTTGCCTCTACCCCATGCACAAATCTGGGTGGCATGTGCCCCCTGATATCCCTCTGGGAGTGCATGCAGCAGGGAGACGGCCCCCTCCTTCCTCCCTGTTGTCCCCTTCTATAACCAACCTGTGGCATCATCCCACTCCCTGACAGGGCCATGCAGCTGTGCATTTCAGCCCCGGGCCCCAAGCCCCATGCACCACCCCAGCTGGGCAGCAACCTCAGCCCTGCCCAACTCCTTTCCTCCCCCAGTATGAGGGCATCAGTTTTCCCTCCCCTGCCAGGCTTACCTGCAGGACCTGCTCTCCAGGTTGCCATGTGCATGTGAGTTTGTACATGCACATGGCACCCCTAGCCTGACCACCCTCCTCCTGCTTCCCCCCAGCCCCTTGCAGGCTGGAACGCTGCCAGCCTGCAAGGGGAAACCCACTGTTTCCCATGTTTTTCTCCTTCAAAGTAGAAAAAAACAGGTTTTTTCCCTCAAAATGAGAAAATTCAGGTTTTACCGCATTTTTCTGTGGCAAATGGAAAACCCAGATCCCTGAAAATAACATATAGAATCACACTGGTGATATCATTGGAAAGCTTCTCAATAGCTTGCTTTCTTGCTCTCTTTCTTGCTTTCTTGCTCTTTCTCTCTCTTTCTGACTTGATTCTGAATGGTGCTGCCTGCTGTCATTCCAATCTAGCTTTAAGCACTTGTTTATCTTCAAACATAAGCGTAGCCCTATTTACTTTAAAATATACCAAGTATTCCCTGAAAGTATACCAGGGAATATACTGGTGCTTTGTTGGATTAGGACTAGAGTGCTCCTCACCTATCGAGATTGGACCACCTTTTAATGGCTAACATTTTAACTTCACATTTTATGTACGTAAATAAAAAGAAAATGTAGAAAAACAAAGGTTGCTTCTGGCTGTTGAGAATGGTATACTGCCACAACGGGGCTGAGCAGAAAGTATAGGGAGGTCAGACAGATTTCCTACAGGACTGACTCATGTTTTTAGGTGTAATTACTGTCCTGAGGATGGGTTATGTTTCAGGTTCCTTCCTCTAACTAGAAGCTGTGGAAGTATGTGTTGTCTCTAGTTGTTTAATAAATACCTGGTGCAAAGATTTCTAAGGGCTGCTCCTAAGTTTACTACCCTTCTTTGCCTTCCTTAGCCCACAGGCACATGCCTCTAGTGGCTGGCAACTTTGGACAAGGGGGCATGCCATCCCTAAGGGAACTGCAGTGTACAATTCATTTCATTTAATTTAATTTCCTAAGCCACTTTCTGAAGGCTAAAGTAAATCTCTCAGAAAGAATGGTGCAAGCAGCAGCAGCAGAGATAATGTCTGTTTTGATGAGACGGTTTGATGGTTGTAAGTCTTTATTTATCTACTGGATTAAAGACCAATGGAAAATTATGGTCCCCTTTAAACCTGATGACAGGAAATAAAAAGCAGAAGGGTTCCTACTGCCTGTTAGCTCTGTGGATTCCTATTTATAATTGACGCTGGCATCCTGCACAGAGCCATCACCAGTTCAGTTTGTCATTTGCATAAGTAGCTTATAAAAGTCCTGTGGCTTGAGCATGGTGGAGATGCTGTTTGCTTTAGGTTGTGAGGAAAAACAGTCTGTCTAGAAGAGGAAGAGTCAGGATAATAAAAAGCCTTTGTCAAGTAAGGCATTGTATTGTATCTTCATTTCAGAGGAGAGGATCTGTTGAAAAGTTGCGTCTTTAGATGATAAACCATCAGTTTAGTTCTTGACCTGGAACTACCAAATTGTTCTTCTGTCAAGTTGGGTTCTTGTAGAATAAATGATGGGCACATTCTATTTCCTGCT
>NW_005842715.1:501011-510933 GCF_000455745.1 Alligator sinensis
GAGTTACAGTCTAACAGTCTGTTGAGCTGTGTGTATTGAGCTATTTTTTTTAAGGCACCCCCTGCAGATTCCCCCCAAACTTTATGATAATCATAGAAAGAATAAAATGGTTTAGCAGAAACTTCGTATCCCATCTGATTACTTTTTGGGAGCCACAGATGTCTTATCAGGCTATGCTTTTTGACAAAAATACAGAAGTGGCTACAGCGATAGCAAAATAAAGGTGAAAATCTGGACCCATTGAAGACTGAGGGAATTTTACTGTTTATTTTGGGGTGGCCAGGATGTGACCCAAACTCTTTAGGAATTCATGTTCTCTGTTCAACTAGAATAGCCAGGGCATCTTCTAGAAATAAATGGAAGCATTTTAACATGCCTCTTACTGCCCTCAAAACCTGTAAGTTCCCAGGAACTTGTTTTCCTGGAAGTATACCAGTCATCTTTCCAGCTGAGGTCAGCATTAGCTGATGAATATTTGTTCTTGCTAAATGACTGCAGCCTCAATGTGTAATTGGAAGATTAGTTTCATGATGTCATACTAGCTAGAAATAAGGATGCAATTACCTTGAAAGATAGTAATAATCAACTTTGGATGAAATCTGTGCCAAGGATGCTGACAAAAAGTGGTTTTCTTTTACAAATAGTTATAAAAAATGGTTTTCTTTCACAAATAGTTATATTTGGAATAAGAAAATATAGTTATGTTTGGCAAAATAGGCAAATAGCAGAGGCAAAATAGTTATATTTGGAATGAGGCACGTCTGGATTTTTGCAAATAGGAATTGGGAAAGCAGTGGGGCCAAGAAAACTTCCCAGTAGATGTAATATTGGACAGCTGGCTTCAGTTGCCAGGAAAACCTAAAAGGTCTGGAATCTTGTAATTTACTAAGAACCTTTTCCTTTCTTACATTCACTTATTTGTTAAAGTTTATATTTGGATGCAAACAACATAGGTTCGTTAGTTATTAGAATGCTCTGATAACTGAGGTGTAAAAACAGCGTTTGCACTTTTCTTTGAACATAGGTTTGAAGTGTAGACTTAGCTGACATCCTGGAAGGTAGAGTTGATTTCAAGTCGACGAAGGATCATCAGCATTAATGCTTTAAATATGATTTCATAACATAAGCTGTTTAGGATATTTTTCAATTGTATAGACCTTTGGGTAAGAGGGTCTCTACTTACAGGGATGCATTCATTTTTCAAACAGGTAATTACTACTGCTGGAGCAGATAGACATCTGATATAATTATTTCATGGTCTTCCACTGCCCCCACCAGAATTAAACCAATGATCATGCACAAATTTAAAGTCTTTGAAAAAACTTTCTGAAGTAATGGTGTTATGTTGGATAGCCTTCAGTGTTTGCACATTGTTTGCTTAATTTTACCTAGTCCACACTTTTATTTGTTAGTAGCTAGAGCCTGGTAGACTTCTGAATTGTGGGAACTTCTGATGTAACAGCTGTTATAATGTTAGCTGTTATAATGTTACTTGCATGCTCATTTCTTAACTTCTCATTTTTGATTAGGCAAATTCATAGCCAATTCCAAAACATCCCTTTAAAATTGATTCAAAATAAGAGAACTGCTTTCTATTTTCTTGCTGTTTAAAGGACTGTGTGTGTCAGGGATAAAAATGGTTTCCCTCTGTGTTTGTAGAACATCCTTGCCGAAAACTGGGCAAGACTGAATGGCCTGAGTTGCTGAAATGACCTTGTGAGTGTGTACCCACAATTTATTAGAACCATTCAGGGATTCTGAGATGGATATTGGGGTATACCCACTGATAGCAGCTCAGCTGAGGGGGTAGACCGACAGATGCAAGTACAGTAAAAGCTGTGTTATCCGGCACTTTATCATCCGGAATGCTCTATTAACCGCCATCTGTCATAGACAGAATCTGTTGCTTATGGCAGTGGATTGACACGGCAAAAGCGAAACCAGAAGTCCCACTGTGGCATATCCAGTTTTGCTGCTGCGAGCCGAGTCCCACTTCTTCCTTGAGGACTATGGCCCAGGGCAAAGCAGCCTGTGCAGGGCCCCCCCTCCCTGTCCCCCGGCACACTGATGCCAGGCAAAGACATCTCCAACCCGCTTGGCTAGAGAGTAGCTCTCAGATAACTGGCATATTTGATTAACCGGCACCCCCCACGCTCCATGGATGCCAGATAACAAAGTTTTTGCTGTATTCATTCCATTAGATCCATTAGCAGCTGGTAAAAGCTGTTGCATAAAATGAAGTAAGTTACATTGCATTTAGGGACTCATCAGTAAGTTCTCTATTACTCTATGGATGATTTTGGAAAAACTCTGCTCTGGTGAAGATGCTGCTTTTTCACCTTTCCTTTTCAAGTAGGGGGAGCTCCATCTGCAGGCCATGCATAATCCAAATCCTTTCTTTCATTCTTTGATGCCCCAAACCCATAGCAAATGTAATTTAAAAAAATTCTACCATATTCTGATGAGATTCCCATCCTGTGTTCATGTCTTGCTGTTGAGTATTATGAGTGACTCTCATAATAATTTTGATGAAATGCTGCCTTTTATAAAGAAGCTAGTTCAGGCAATTGATTCTCTCCTGCATGTCCCCTGGCCTTAGGTGTTTAGATGATTAATGCTTGTCAAAATCCGAGCACCAGGCAAGCCTTCTGTATGTAAACATATTTGAACCCTGCCTGCTCTCAGTTCCTTGCAAGTTCTGACCCAGCCAGCACATGCATGGAAATCTTTGACTAGAGAGACTGCACTGAACATTGAGGTACATATGTTCCTCTGTGCTCATGCAAGAGACTTCCAAACCTTTGATTAAATTCTATTAAAGTCCTACTGACCTCAGAATCACTAAGGTCAGAACCACTAAGGTTGATGAATGTAAAATTAAAAGGTCTTTCCATTAATCTCTATGGAGTTTTATTAATTGCTAGAGTGATATTTGCCCCCAAAAGTTGGTTTTTTTTAGTTTGTTGCTTATTTCTATAGTATTTAATAGAGAAATATATCTCTGGTATTAAAAATGTCAGTATTATTCTAAAAAAAAGATAAATATTTCATATAATATGGAATAGTGTACTGATAAAAAATGGCTTGTAATATTTGTTATATTTTAGACTACTCTTTTTTTTTTAAATGGAGTTTTTACTTACAAAAAGAGCTCTGAAACAATCTAGTCTGTCTGCTTATATGACACTAGTGTCTTATGCTTTGTGTTTCATTTATTACATAGTGACTATAAACCTCTCCCCCGTCTCTCCTTGTTGTTCATAAATTTAATTTTCTCAGTCCATCTGTTATTGGAAGCTATGTATCTTGTTTACCTTTTGTCATTGTTGTCTAGTTTATTGGTGAGCTTCAGTACCTCCTCCTGTTGTCACTTTTGACGTTTTATAATTTACAGTAACCAGAACAAACACAGATTTCACTGTCTTTTATTTCTTCATTTTTTATTTTTTCTTAGCTAGATTGTTCTGACACGTAATGGATTCTGGTCAGTTTCTCCAATTCCTTTCATGTTCTTTTGGTCTGCCACTTTCAAATATAATACTGGATGGCTTGTATATGCACTCATGTATATCACAAGTTTTCAAATTAGGTTCACTCAACCCTGGATGTTCAGCAGCTCTCACTCAGGGAATTTTATAGAAATAAGTTTGCACAGCAACCGCGTATTTGAAGAAGAAGAAGAAAAAAAGGTCCTGATGGGGGCTAGCCCTAACTTAGCACCATGTTACACTGAATTGTGCAGGGCTGACTGTATGAAGTTGGGGCCCTCATGGTGCTGTCTTTCCCCCATCACGTGCTGGGAAAAGGCTGCAATTAGTTGTACAACTGGTCAGAAGAACTGCAGAAACAGCCAAAGCAGGGTCCTTCTGAACCTTAGGAGAACTTCTGTCGTTTTGAATGGACTTCCTTACTTCCCCTCCCAGTGTCTTCACCTCAACTTCACTGCATAACTGCTTGTCTTAACTTCCTCACCCACTTCCCCTTCCTTCTTTCTTTCCTTTTAGACATTACCTCTCTAAATTGATATGCCCCCACAACAGTTGTGGAGCTAAGTGACTATTTGCTATTTCATTGCTCAGTTTGCTCATGCATATTATAGATGCCCATCCTGTGCATATAGTCTATTTAAAGTGTACATCTATCTAGTCTATTTAGAGTGTACATATGCTTGTCAGGCCCGGGACAGCCTACCACTCTGTGCTGAATTTCTAACACACTTGGAGCGCTATTTTATTGGTTGGGTTTTAGGTACTACTCTGATAGACATGGCTCATATCAAGCCAAGCAAATACTAAGTGATTCTCATTCAAGTCCATATCAGGGTGTAGGTGCATGTGTGTGTGAGTACACATATTTTTCACCTTCTCATACTTTGGTAAACAACACCTCATGTTGTAGCCCCATGGGTGCCTTAAATTGATTCCTTATAATCAGGGATCCTGGTTTTCTCCGATGTAAAAAGATCCCCGATTTTCAGTTAAAAAAAGTAACCCTAAATCCACATTTTTCCATAATTAAAATGAACCAACACTATATATCTATCTCTATATTAGTGGTGTTTTATTTAAATCATGGAAAAATATGGATTTGGGGTTACTTTTTAACCAAAAATTGTTTATTTTTTTAAACTGAAGAAAACCAGATCCCTGCTTATAATCAATTTTTAACAGTTCACATCACCTCAAGATTCCTCACTGTTTCAGTTCTGCATATAACTTTTAGCCTGGGCAACAGACTCCATATCAGTACTGCTACATTTATTCCTATACTAATTTCTGTGTAAACAATGCTGGTGACAGGTGCTAGACTGATACCATGAGTCCATGATACTTCAGGATGCAATAAATTTAACCTAGAGGTACAGACCAGAGACAGTTTCAACCAACCTTTGTCCTTGAGTTTTTTGTTTAATCTCGCTTGCAGGGGCTCCAGTTCACTATTTGATGTCTCAGATAGTTTATTTCCTTCCTTTGTCTCTAATTTTCTGCATAAGACCTGCAAAGATTTTCTGCAAGGTACACTATTGCTCTCTGGGGCTCAAGTACTCCCTGCTATTAGTGTTTTTTCTTCCTTTCTCTGAATGCAGCATCAGTAGTTAATACAAATATGCTGAATTTAAACAGCTCTAACATGAGCAACTTGATGGCTCAGTGCTTCATTAATGGGATGGAACCTTCCAGGAGTGCAAATGTTGTGTAGCCTGGTAGCAGCTAACAGCCAATATGAGCCGACTTTTCAGTACCTACGTGAAATGAGTCAGTTGTCTCAGTCCACTTCCTTGCAAACTTGTGTCCATGGCAAAATATGTTAAGATATTTTCTTGGAAACCTCAGAGACTGAGAGAGAGATAGAGGAAGATAAAAGCAGAAACTGGCCTTCCATATGGGGAGAATCTCTCGTATCTAAAGTGACTGGGAAGAAGAACTCATTAGAGAAGGCTCCTAAAACAGATACTGCCTGCCACTCCTGTGCCTTTATGTTCATTTGGGCCTGGGGAAAAGCAAATTTGTAATAAAGATACAGAAAAGTGTGTGTGTGTGTGTGTGTGTGTGTGTTGTAAAGAGCTAGTAAAAAATATGGACTTAAAATTAGCAGTCATGAAGTTTTCTCAGAAGTATTCAGTGGACCCAAGAAATTTACTTTCTAAACTTTTTAGAAAGACGTTTTTTCTTTAAATAGGTGTGATCGAACTTTCTCCCACCCCTTCATATAAAATGTCCCTTTCTTACCAGATCCATTATTGCATGCAGACCAATTGTCTAGGGACCAACTTAAATTGAGGTTTTGCGATTTTCACCTAAACTGCAAAAATGGTGGTTTCTGCCATCACCACAAAAGATGGTGTTTTCTGTGATTTTTTTTTGTGTGCATGAAATCCCCCCCCAAAATAAAAGCTTACCAGAATACAAAGAATGTGGCTGCAGGGTTTGCTGCATAGAGTACATGGTTTGAGAGCTACTGACAGGCTGAGCTCGTGTTGTAGACTCAGTGCAGATGCCAGTCAGGAAAGCAAAAGGGTTTTTGGTATTATCTTTAAGAAGCCAGATGCAATACTGCAGCAATGTTGCAGGCTGAAGATGATGAGTGAAAAGAAATCCAAGAAAGATTTTAGATCAGGATCATGTAAGACAGTTCCCAGTAGGAACCTTGCATGCAGATGGTGGTAAACTGTTTTGTTCATCATACAATGTGACTCTGGATGTCTTGAAAAAAAACAGCATTGATCAGTGTTTAGAGTCTGAACCACATATGAAGCGAAAGGCTGCGGCAGAGGCTGAAGGTCAGAGCAAGAAACAAACAACTATGTCATCAATCTTTAAAAGAACCACTAAAATCAGTTTGACAAGGAGAGGCTACATTCACACTAGTGGAGGCATTCATGGTCACCAACATTTCTTTGGAGAAAATTGATAACCCTAAATTAAGGGACAACTTGAACAAACACGTGTCAAATGCTGGCAGTTTCCCAAGTGCAAATAAAGCTTCGGCAAGATTATCTACCAGGAGTAGTAGCTTCACATGTCTGATCCATGTTCTCCCAGTGCAGATTTTGTAATCTTGATTGTAGCAGACGAAGCAACAGATGTCCAAGATAACTTTGTTTTGCATATTTTATTTGTACCTGGAAACTGGACAGACCATGACCTGCCTGTTTTTCCAGGAGTCAGTTTGCCTTGCATCTGTTCATTTTTCTGCTGTGGCAAAAGCTGTAGTGAAGACTTTTGTAAACTACAGTTTAGGATTTAACAAAATTTCAGTATTTCTGTCTGATAATGAAATGTATATGTGCAAAGCTTTCTCTGATCTTTTTCTTCTTGTGTCTCTACACCACATTTGACCATTTTGTTACACATACTTGTGCTGTTTATTGTACTTTGTGTGATCTTTCATTGTGCATGTGCCTTCAAGCAGTAGGCATTGCAGCAGGTGTTGCATAGTCTGAGGCTCTGTATCACAGTCACAGGTGGTTGAACCACCGGTGTAGTCCTACTTCTTTTTTAGTTCTTTGGAGCGTCCAGCTCTGATGCGTACATGTTGAGGCATCGCCACCTGTGCATGGTTTGTCAGACCCTGGTGGTAAGGACTGGCCTCTGGAATGTCCATTTTTTCACCGTTAGGTATTTTTTTTCAGCCTCTTATTCCACATCTGTAGTTGTCTCCTTGGGTGTGGCTTTGAGAGGTTGGGTGCTGGTGAGGAAGCTCCTGCATAACAAGTCATTTATGTTCTGCAGGATGGTCATACAGTTGGTGTCTCACATCTTCGGTTTGTCTCGATTGTTCTGTCGAGCTTGCCACTGCTCTTCTGATGTCAGGTGGAACAATGCCAGCCAGCATTCACACACTGTTTAGGCTGGTAGGCTTTAGACATCCTGTGATGCATCAGCAGCTATAATTCAGAATGACGTCAAGGAACTTAGCATGTATGGGTCTCTCCCATATGGGGCATGCAAACTAAGCAGAAGAGAAACTGAGAGCCACAGCAGTGGTTCAGATGATTGAGGGGCTAGCTCCCCATTTTGAGTTGGTGAGCTTATATAAACTGTTGTTGTGAGTACTCACTTTTGCTTTTGTCTTCATGAAGTGTTCTTAGTATGAGATGGTTCGATCAAGGGTGACTCTAAAGGTAATCTGGGCCATGTAATGTTGAGCTGGAGGTTGGCCTCATGGCTTTTCAGATGAAAGGTTTTTTACTTGTATTTTTGCTGGGTTGGTGTGTAATTGGTTTCCAATGTAATATGAGGTTATGCCAGTTAGTACCTCACTCTAAGGATTTTTCAGCATGGTCAAAGCCAGTGTTTTAGGCTGTTATGCACAGGTCATCTGCATAGATGAAACATTTGCTTCCAGATCAATTGGCTGGTCATTTGTATAGATGTTATATAACAGCAGTACAAGTACGCTTCCTTGGGGAGGCCATTTAAGCTTTCTCTGATGTGGTCCATGGAATATGCCCAGCGCAGCTCATGTCACCTTCAATGCATGCATCCTTTCTTCAGTAAGTGACATCCGGTACGCACAGTTTCCTGATGTGGATTAACCTGGTTTCCTTTCTTAAAAAAGCCTTCAAACACTGTTCAGGCCATAAGCTCTGATTTACATTGTCAATCAAAGCAGGGATCCGCATGAGACTGTCACTACCACCAGAGCTAATGCTTATAAGGTGGAATTTGTTGTTTATTGCAGTTTATTATGCAGAGGGCTACACGTGTACATGTCTACATGTCACTGTATGGTGATGTTGCTACGGTACCATGCTTTAGCACTTCATTTTGGAAGTACTAAAGCATGGTGCAGTATGGGCAGTTACTGTGCCATGCATGTGGTGCATGGTTAGATTTCACTGCTACATTGCCGTAGCAGCATGCTATAACGGGGGATGTTGCCACTATGGTGACATAGCTGGCGATCACGTGTAGACCCACATGATCACTATGTCACTGTAGTGCACTGTATGGCAATGTAGCATGATGCTACGTCACCATAGGGTGATGTGTAGATGCACCCATAGAATATAAAGTACTACCTGAAATTTGTGTTAGGAGCTTGAAATTACACCCAGAACACAGTACATGCTTAAACTATGCAATGTCTGGGGCGACATTGAAGATCAAGTTAAGCTGGTGGCTGAAAATGCTATTTGGTTCATGAAGCTTCTAATGTGGTTTGAAAGGCAGCAGGCTTTGATCCACCAAGCACACAACAAGCTGATGGATTGTTAAGTTGGGCTGAAGACGTGGCATCACAACAACTTCCAAACTGTCAACATGAAAACCAGCAGAGAAGAGAACTGTTCCAGGCAGTAGCTGCAAAGTTGAATCAGTATGATCAGTCACTACCACTGCAGTTTAAACAAGCAGCTGCCTCCTCTTTTTTTTTTTCTTTTAGTGCTGTTCATATTTTTGACCCCAATCAGAGTGTGTTGTCTGAGTTTTGACCCTCGGCTGCTAAAATCAATCTCTGAAGGGCAGAAAGAGCGTGACAGGGAACATGCTGCTTACGTGAACTTTCTCAAAGAGTGCTAGATGCCTTTGACTGTGACTGTATTTTGGGAGTCTGTTTCTGATCAGTTTCCACATCTCAACCCCTTGGCAAAATGCTACCTTGCCATTCCAACCAATTCAGGGGATGCAGAATGTGTCATCTCAGTGTACAGACACCATAGAAACAGAGGATGCCCGCTGCAACTGCCAGTGGATGCTGCATGCTGGTGTTTAACAACTAACATTAATTGTTTCTATTAGCATTATTTAGTATTACTAAACTTTTTGTAGAAGGCTAATGATAAATTATGATACTATTAGTTACAATTTACATTGTATATAAACTTACATTCATTTCATAGACATTTGGGCTGGAAGGGACCCCAGAGGATCATCGAGTCCAGCCCCCCGTCCCAGGGGCAGGAAGTCAGCAGGGATCATAGGATCCCAGCAGGATAAACATCCAAATGTGTCTTGAAGGCGTTCAAAGTGGGTGCTTGAACCGTCTCTGGCGGCAGTCTATTCCAAACCTTGGGGGCTCGGACAGTGAAGAAGTTCTTTCTTATGTCCAGCCTGAATCGGTTGCGGCGGAGTTTGTGACTGTTCAATCTTGTCATCCCTCGGGGCGCTCTGGTGAACAGACATTTCCCCAGATCCTGATGAGCACCCCTGATAAACTTATAGGTGGCCACCAGATCACCCCAGAGCCTGCGCATTTCCAGGCTGAAGAGCCCCATGGCTCTCAGCCTCTCATCATAAGGTCTGTTTTCCTGACCTCTGATCATGCGTGTGGCTCTCCTCTGCACCCTCTCAAGCTTCTCCACATCCTTTTTGAATTGTGGAGCCCAAAACTGGACGCAGTACTCCAGCTGCGGCCTCACCAAGGCCGAGTACAAGGGGAGAATGATGTCCTGGGATTTGCTTGAGAAGCATCTATGGAT
>NW_005842715.1:511488-517858 GCF_000455745.1 Alligator sinensis
AGACCTTCCCCAGGATAGAGGTCAGGCTGATGGGCCTGTAGTTTGCCGGATCTACTTTCCTCCCTTTCTTGAAGATAGGCAGGACATTGGCCCTCTTCCAATCTTCGGGCACTTCACCAGAGTGCCAAGAGCTCTCAAAGATCCGTGCCAGGGACTGAGCTATGATGCTAGCCAACTGCCTGAGTACCCGTGGGTGTAACCCGTCAGGGGTTTCATAAAATATTTTAATTTAGAGTTAAACGTAATATGTAGATATATAATAATGCGGTCATTTATTTGATATTTCTGCAGACTTTGCTATTTAATTATGCCATGGTTTTAGCCTCTCAGCCAACCAGCAGTGAGGGGAGGGGCCACCAGGGCCCCTTGGCCAATCAGCAGTGAGGGAAACATGCTGTGAGAAGACCACAAAATCGGCTGTGCACACTATGAGCGACCCATGAAAATCCCTTTGTCTCACCACGATTTAGTGGAGTTATCAATATCAATACCCCCCCTTTTTTTGTAGTGCACATCAGTAGGGATAATCAGGAAAAATACATTTTTGACAGCAATCAATTCTTGTCAAAGAAACCAAGGGACTTTATTGATATAATACTGATGAATACATGCAAACCTCTTTAAAATCTGCACTGATCTATGACAATAGAAAAGTGCTGTTAGTGGGGTGTTTGTGTGCTTACAGAACACTATATAGTACCAGGATGAATGCAAGCCCTTTAATAGCAAAGGGAGCCAAACTATAGCTGGTTAACAGTGTGAGAGCCTGTGCATTTTATCTAGCTATAGGGGTCCAAGTTGCCATGCTGATCCCTTATTGTCTGAACTCACAAGTTGCGTAATTTTTTTTACTACAGACCTACAGAACCCCACTACAGAAAGGATGTGAACAAATTAGAGAGTCCAGCAGAGGGCAGCAAAAATGGTGAGGGGGCCGGGGGACATGAGGAAAGACTGAGGGCTTATTTAGTTTAGAGAAGAGAAGACTGAAGGGGGATTTAACAGCAGCCTTCAACTATGCCCTCGTTGGACTTCGAATAGGTGGTCACAGGCAGCCTTCGAACATTCTCCCAGCCCTGTCTGAGGGGTGTGTCCCTGGAACTTAGGCGTCGGGTAACGCTCCACCCTGAGGGGAGCCCTTACAGTCGCCTGCCACGGGTCGACTCACTATGTTCCTGGAGTGGGGTTCCTCCTGGGGTTTCTCGCTACTCCTGGTATCCCTCACCGGAGGCGTTCTTGGGGCTCCACCTCCCCTACACCCCAAAGGCTGCTGGATGATAGGTCTTTGGCCCGCTCCTCAGCTCGGCTACTCCCAATGATCGCAGGGCGTACAATTATCTCCGCTTTTGCTCTTGCCCCTCCTCTGAGGCTCTTGCCCAAACCGGCCTCGATCTTTCTCCGTGGCCCTGGACCTGTGGAGGGTCTTTCTGGGGTGGGGAGTAGGATAGGTCAAGAACAAACAAACAAAAACAAAAAACGAGAAAATAATAATGAAAGGGTCTGGGTGTAGGCTTCTGCCCACCCCACTCATGGGTCCACCATCTTAGACTGTCCCTGGTCCCCCGACGTTGTCCCTCTCTTTCTTGGCTGTCCTGCCGGTCGATGTGCACCAGTGTGGGGCAAGCCCCTTTTAAGGGGTCTCCGTCTCGCCCTTGCTGGAGCTGTCGGCTTTCCTGGAATGTTGGTTGGGGAGCACCTTCACCCCTCAGCGTCCCAGTCGCCTCTGCCGCCATTTCCCCACTGCTGGCCTTTAAATCCGCCGGGCGGCAGTTTTTTATGACGTCATCTGCTGGCGCTGCCATCAGCTGGCAATAAAAGCGGCTGATGAACCGCGCCGGAGGTTCTCCTCGGTGCAGCTCGCTCTTTCCTGTGGGAGGTAAGTGTTCTTTTCAGGGCTTCTTCCCCTGGGACAAACTATCTGAAGGGGGATTCAAAAAAGGATGGAGATAGGCTGTTCTCAGTGGTGGCAGATGACAGAACAAGGAACAATGGTCTCAAATTGCAGCAAGGGAAGTTTAGGTTAGATATTAGGAAGAATTTTTCTCACTAGGAGGGTAGTAAAACACTGGAACAGGTAACTCAGAGAGGTGGTAGATGCTCCATTCTTGAATGTTTTCAAAACCCAGCTAGACAAAGCTTTGTCTGGGACGATGTTGTTGGGGATGGTCCTGCTTTGGGCAGGGGGTCAGACTAGATGACCTCCTGAGGTCTCTTCCAACCCTAACATTCTATGATTCTATGTATGATACAGTTTAAGTTGAAATCCTCTCCTTAATGTGAATGAAATTTTGTTAGTACCAACTGCTTTATACCAGTATAACTTCTGGCCATGGAGGAAGGAGAATAGGTCATACTGTATGTGGACCAGGCCTTATAAATGTCTTGGAAGTATGACAGAAAGCTGCCAGATGGATATCCATGCAACATTATAAATGTGATATTGTATTTTGAATAACCAATCTATCCAAGTATGCAAAATATAAAGATGTGGTTTTGAATCTCTAGAAATGCAAATCTCTTAAAGTCAACTAGAAAACCCTAGAGCAAAACTTTTAGGTCCACATAGTGGCTTGGATTTGTACCAAATTCCAGTCTTACTCTGATATAACTACTGTGACTATACTGGAGGTGCTCATGGGCTTTTTTTGCCAGCATAAGTGAGAGCAAAGAGCCTCTGTGCTAATTTTGCCCTGTGCTAATCTGAATACAGGAAGAATAGGTATGGCAAAACATTGCGTTTGTGTAATGTAGGAGAAAACAATAGGCTTGGAAAAAAAGTGCTTGCACTGTTTCATTGTAAAATGGTTTTCAAAATACATCTGTCTAAATAGTTAAAGGCCATTGCTGTATCTGCTTGTATTATTTGAGGGCTGTATTCTTTTCATACTAGTGTGAGCTAGGATCAGCTCCAGTATTCAATATCATGGTGGGACAACTATAGCAGATGTTGGAGGACCTGGGCCATTTCTATGCATAGGTTTCCAATATAGTTTGTTGATACTAATTGCCCTGTGTGCTGTATGCTTCTGATGTCATTGCATACATGGAGTTGAATAAAGTGCACCAGAGTAGTGCGGTCACAGTGATCAATCTCTTTTGGAAGCTCAACATCAGGCTTAGTAGGGCAGCAGCCAAACCTCCTTTTGATCATCCACATCTCTAATTGCCAACAGTGATATACAACAGCTAACACAGACAAAGGAATCGACCTAGTTGATTAAGATGCTGCTTCACAGACATATGTTAGGTCCAACAGGTCTAATAGAGCTTATAATGAGGTTCAGAGGGACTCTAATGAGGCTATAATGGGCATCCAAGCAGAGCTATAGATGAGATAAGGTATTCTGAGGGACTATAAAGAGGCTATAATGAGGCCTGTCTTTTTTTTTTCTATTTTTTGGCAGGCCCAATCTTATTACTACAGGTGGAAGATAGCTTTATATACCCATTGATCTCATTCCACAACATACTCAAAGTCAACCTGTGGTCCAGAGACTGTTATTAGAAGCCCAGCAATGCATGATGCAACTTGCAATCTCTTTCTCAATCTCTGTCTTTTAATGCTTTTGAGTTTCATAATCTAAGCAGTGGCACCCCAGTCCATGTTATGCTTCTACTTATGCTTGTGCTGAGCTGTATCCTTCCTTCTTTCTTTTTTTTTTTCTCCATCACAGCATAATGACCATGTCCATGCCTACTCTGAGGGAACTTACTTTTTTATCATCTACATTATTGTGCTTCACCAACTTTGAAACTTTGTCAAATACAAAAGAATAGAGGAGGATGTGCTTCATTTGAGTCCTAAGAAGGTAGTAATTAAATTTCCTTTTTTTTAATGGATGCAAGTGCAAAGTATTTAATGGAATTATTAGCTCACATGAAAACACTGCAGTTAGTCTGGTGCATAAGATTAATATGAGAGAAAAAATATACAATAAAGGAAGGAAAAAAATGAATAATCATAGTAAAATGGTATCAATAATCTAAACAGTAATAGCAATAGAGCTCCATTAGGTTCTTAAATGATTTAGTTTCTCAGAGTGCTTTGACATACTGCAGTGCATGAGATGCTATTGTAGTAAATAATTAGCAAAGAGGGTACTGTTGCTGCTTTGAATGTTATAGTGCTAAAGTCAAATGAAAGAAGTGCTATTTAGAATTAAGCTGAATTCTTACCACCATTAGGTCATCAGTCCTTTGCAACTTGGAGGAAAACATCCATTCACAAAATGGCTGTTCAAGTCTGCCTTTGTATAATGTTCTTTTCTTTTTTGTTTATAGACTGTAAGGTATAGCTGATGCCCCAAAATATGAGAATCTAATTGGAAAAAATTAATAAATTTGTTTAGTCTTGATTGCCTAAAGAAAAGAAAATGGCTGGTTGGATCCCAGAATTGTCCTCTGAAAGCAGCAACATAAAAAAGGGCGTAATCCAGTACATGTAAAATTGTCTTGTGTGCCTTCTCTGCGTTACTCCAGTGTTTAATGGTGCTTTTGGTTTGTGATGCTGTGTGCGCTCTACTGCTGTTTTTCCCACAGAAAACCAGAAAACCACAGATTTCCCCTTTTTATCAGAGAAAACACGGATTTCTCCTTTTAGCAGAGAAACCCAGGGATTCCCTCCTTTTGCAAAGAGATCTACAGGCTGATTGAGCTCCCGCCTACAAAAGCTGTTTGTAAACAGGGCTGGAAACCCCCAGCCCAGCCCTGCCCGGAGGGGGAGAGGAGGGGCAAGGGCAGGGCCTGAAATTCTGTCAGCCAGGGCTCCGCTCAGTTCAGCTTCACACTTTGTTCCTGGAGCCAGAGGCAAAAGGGGCTTGTGGGGGGCTGGGAGGTTGCAGGTCATGGCTGGGGGGAGCCAGTAGCTGGCACCAGCCCTGGCCCTGGCTGAGCAGGCAGCAGCAGTGCGGGAGCCAGCTCCTTGCTGCTTCTGCTGCAGCTGCCTGCTGTTGGGGGCAGGGAGCTGCAGACCTGGGTCCCTCGCCCCATAGTCCTGGCAGCTGGGGGCCCCCACCAGCAGGGCTGGGGGTCAGGGGCTGTGGGTGGGGGCAAGAGGCACAAGTAGGGCTGGGGGTTTTTGGGGGCAGTAAGGGGCACCAGCAGGGCTGGGGGAAGCATTGGGGGTGATTGAGGAGCACCAGAAGGGCTAGGGGGGGCTGCAGGGCTTTTAATTTTAATAACGGATTTGGGGTTTTTTATCAGAGAATTTGATTTTTTTTTTTTTTTTAATCAGAGAAAACGAGGATCCCTGCAGATCACTTGCACGCTTCAGCAGAGACGAGCAGCTAACTCATACCACTCCCTGCTACACAAGCCTTCCAACACATTCCAGAGTTAACACTCTAGGAAGTCTAGAACAACAGATGGGCTGGACTACAAGGATGGGACACAAGGATACAGGCTGCCCACCTCCAAATATGAAAATTAGATGAAAGATAGTGCAGCCACCACCCCTATTTTTTATCATAGAGAACCCCTACATAAGTGCCCCAAAAAGTTATGGTCATTACAAGCAAAAAGCCCCTCCATGGATACCCAAAGATCTTTCAGGTTTGGGAGTGGGCCTTACAACCACTTCTGCAGGGCTATGGGAGGGGATGTCTGTGAGAGGAGTCTGGCAAAGACTTCTCCTTCCCAGTCTTCATCTAAGTGGAGCATAAACTGATGTCCTCCAATTACTTTTGCATTAGCATGTTCTTCACATGTTGCAAAACAATTTATATTTCTGACCCCAAGCTACGTAGATCCCCAGGAATCTGTAAAAACTCCTATGTGAGTTGCTGGAGCCTGTCTCAAAGCAAGGCCTCACCAGCCACAATCCTTCCTGTCCTGTCTTCTATCACTCCCAAGGCATCCCCTGGCCATAGCAAAAATTCCCACTTAAGAGGGAAGGCTTGAAGAAAGAGGCAGCAAAATCCTGCCTAATTGTTATGTAACAGCTGCAGCATTTTACTTGACTGCAAACTGAGTAGATGAGTTGTGCCTAAGCACTTTGCAGAGGCAAGCGACAAAAAGTTTGCAGAGTGTGCACAGCTTTCCAGAGGGTGTGCTGTGCAAAATGCATGTTTTTTAGGAACATTGTCTGCTTTTTACTGGTGCATTTGAACTGCAGCCAGAGCTGCCCCCCCACCCCGGCCAAAACCCCAGACTCTGATTGGCTACTATGGCACCATAAAACCCTGAGGGAGGGAAAAGCAGCTGGAGAGAGGTTGAATTAGTCCCTTCTTCATCTGAGGCAGAGGTGCTAGAGCTGAGGCTTGCAGGGGAGCTGACTTCAGGACAGAAGAGAGACTGAGTCATCCCAGGAGAAGCTGCTTTCCCACCCAGGGTCAGAGCTGTGCAATCAGGGACACACATACCCAGGGAAAGA
>NW_005842715.1:517889-531681 GCF_000455745.1 Alligator sinensis
GGTGGGGTTGGTAAGCTAGCTGGGAGCTGAGAGAAGCTGCTTGGTCAGGGACCTGCAGGAGGAATTCCCCTGTTCGGACTGGAAAGGTCTGCAGAAGGAATTCCCTGTGAAAATCCCAAATCTGCATGGGTGTACCAGGGGACACTTAACCCCTAGTGTATTTTTCACAAGGAAACTAAAAAGAAGCCTATTACCTGCAGTGGCTGAGTTGTTTTTTTTTGCTGAGTTACTAAGAGCAAAAAGTCCACTTTACCCAGAGCAGCAGAAGCCTTGCCTCTGCCACCTAGTGCTATAAACAATAAATGGCAATACAGCTTCATGGGAAGGGGAGTGTGACTAGAGGAAAATCAACCTGGGCTGTGGGGGGCAAACTGTTTTAAAGTGTTATAACCAGGTGAATGTAATTATTGAGGTTGTTTGATGCAAGTGGGACTACCCAGTATAGTGTAATTATTCATCTATTGTTGCAGTTGTAAATCCAATTGAAATTGTTGGTTTTATTATTAACTATTGGTATTACATACATACATACATACATATTTCTTTTCTTGATGAATCATTTCTTTTTTGTATCTAGTTGTGTATAATAAAGAAATCAATTTGTTTATTGGACTTAAAGTACATGCTTGGGCAGTGAGATTGAGGGACACACCTCTCCAAGGGACACCTCAGTCAGCAGACCTGCCTGAGGGGTTCTCAGGGCTACTGGCACATTGAGGATCCAGAATCTGGCATATCGCCCGGCCTAGCGTGCCAGCAAGGGTTACAGTTACAACACTGAACCCCCAGTTCTCCCCTACCACCACAGCACAGTCCAGGGAGTCCCGAGTTGCCTATGATTCCTTCTAAGAAAGTACAGGAAGCAGATAACTCCTTTTGTGCAGAGGGCAGAAAAGGGCTGTACATGCAGCATCTCCTCTATACACCAACCAATGGTAGTCACAGTCTAGGCCAGTAACTTGTTAGCACGCACAAGTCGAACCAAATCTGTTTATTTTTGATAGCTATAGTTTAGGATATTGATGGAGCAGTAGGAATGTTTTGTTGGTTAACCTGGTGATCTGTACCTGGAGGCAGTCAGGTGAGGATAAAAAACTATTTTTATAGCTCTGATATTTCATTTGCAAAGATTTTTAGTAACACTGTGGAAATTCTCCCCTCTTGTATGCTTCAGTATTTCATAGCTGAGTATATCTCTAGTGAGGATCTTTGCTTGGACCTCTTGAAGTAATTACCTTGGTCAAGTAACCTGTGAAAAGCAGGTTCTATTCTCTGTGGCTGCATCTACACAAGACACTTTAAAAAGAAAGAAAATTTGTTGGAAGGGACTTCAGGAGGTCATCTAGTCCAACCCCTGCCCAAAGCAGGACCATCCCTAACTAGATCATCCCAGACAAATCTTTGCCTAGCCAGGTCTTAAAAACCTACAAAGATGGAGATTCCACCACTAATCTGGGTAACCTGTTCCAGCGTTTTACTACCTTCCTAGTGAGAAAATTCTTCCTAATATCTAAACTAAACGTCCCTTGCTGCAACTTGAGACCATTGCTCCTTGTTCTGTCATCTGCCACCACTGAAAAACCTAGTTCTGTCCTCTTTTGAATCCTCCTTCAGGTAGTTGAAGGTTACTATTAAATCCCCCAAGTCTCCTCTTCTCTAGACTAAATAAGCCCAGTTCCCTCAGTCTTTTCTCATAAGTCATGTGCCCAGCCCCCTCATCGTTTTTGTTGTCCTCTGCTGGACCCTCTCCAATTTGCCCACATCCATTCTGTAGTGGGGGGCCCAGAACTGAACACGGTACTCCAGTTGTGGCCTTACCAGTGCTGACTAGAGGGGAATAATCACTTCACTTGACCTACTGGCAATACATTGACCAATACAGCCCAGTATGCTGTTAGCCTTCTTGGCAACAAAGATACGCTGCTGTCTTATTGTCCACTGTAACCTCCAGGCCCTTTTCTGCAGAGCTGCTGCCTAGCCAGTCAGCCCCCAGACTATACCAATGCATGGGATTGTTCCATCATAAGTGCAGGACTTCGCACTTGTCCTGTGTTGAACCTCATGAGATTTCTTTTGGTCCAATACTCCAATTTGTCTAGGTCCTTCTGAATCCTAGCCTTACTCTCCAGTGTATTTACTACTCCCCCCAGGTTGGTGTCATCTGTAAACTTGCTGAGGGTGCACTAGAATGCCATCTTTCAGGTTGTTGATAAAGACACTGAAGAAAACTTGCCTCAGGACCAACTCCTGGGATGCTCCACTTGATGCTGACTGCCAACTAGACATCGAGGCATTGATTACTACCATCTGAGCCCAATGCTCCAGCCAGTTTTCTATTCATCTTATAGTCTATTCATCCAGCCTGTACGTCCTTAGCTTACCTGCGAGCATGCTGTGGGAGACTGTTTCAAAAGCCTTGCTAAAATCAAGGTATATCACATTCAATGGTCTCCCCGCATCCACAGAACCAGTCACCTTGCCATAGAAGGCAATCAGGTTGGCCAGGCATGACATGCCCTTGGTGAATTCATGCTGATTGTTCCTAATCACCTTCTTCTCCTCCAAGTGCTTAGAAATGGATTCCTTGAGGATCTGCTTCATGATCTTTCCAGGGACTGAGGTGAGGCTGACTGGTCTGTAGTTTCCTGGATCCTCCTTTTTCCCTTTCTTAAATATGGGCACTATGTTTGCTCTTTTCCAATCATCCGGGACCTCTCCTGATCACCCTGAGCTTTCAAAGATGATGGCCAGTGGCTCTACAGTCTCATCAGCCAACTCCCTCAGCACCCTTGGGTGCATTCCATCTGGCTCCATGGACTTGTATACGTCCAATTTTTGTAACTAGTCCCTAACCTGTTCTTTCACCACTGTTCACTACTCGCCTCCTCCCCAAACTGTGCTGCCTGGTGCAGTAGTCTAGGAGCTGACTTTGCCTGTGAAGACTAAGGCAAAGAAGGCATCGAGCACTTCAGCCTTTCCGTATCCTCTGTCACAAGTTTGCCTCCCCCATTCAGTAAGGAACCCACACTTTCCATGAACCTCCTCTTGCTCCCAAAATACTTGTAGAAAACCTTCTTGTTACCCTTCACATCCCTTGCCAGCTGCAATTCCTGTTCCACTTTGGCCTTCCTGACTTCATCCCTGCAAGCCCAAGCAGTGATCTTATAGTCCTCCCTATTTATTTGTCCAAGTTTCAACTGTTTATAAGCTTCCTTTTTGTGACTTAGTTTACTGAACAGTTCCCTGCTAAGACAAGCTGGTCATCTGCCATATTTGCTAGTCTTCCTGCACAATGGGATGGTTTGTTCCTGCACTCTCGGTAAGGCTTCTTTAAAGTATAGCCAGCTGACCTGGGCTCTTCTCTCCCTCAGACTGGCTTCCCTGGGGATCCTGCCCATGAGATCCTTGAGCGAGTTGAAGTCTAAACTGTGTAGTAGCTTATTTACTGTGCGGTAGCTTGTTACTATGCAGTAGCATTGTGGGGAACAAACCAAGCTACTGTGTAGTCAGTGTCACCAAGAACCATGTGGGGATGCTACTGCACAGTAACGCTAGTTACTGTTCAGTCATTTAGTACTTGGGTATGCAAGTACTAAATGATCATGTAGTAACAACTGCACAGTCAATATCTCATGTAGACACAGCCTTTTATTTGTAGGTATGTTTAAAAATACTGGGCACATATCTCTAGTTCGTGCTTTACTGCCTATTTAACAAATCAGATACAGAAGTGGTGTTAATGATACCTTGTTATGAACAGTGTACTAATGAGCAACAGGGGATGTAAATTATATTTGGAATAGGCTGCATTACTTCAGAGATAAAAATTATAGGATGTCATCAGCGTTCATTTGGGTCTCTCTCATGGATGTCATTAACCTCCAAGAGGCATGCAAATATGAATAGGTATTGTGATCATTTCTGAAATCCTGTTTGTAAAATAAAAACATTATCACTGCAAAGCAATTTTTCACAGCTCCTGTAGCATGGCTGAAAAGGCAGTGTGCCCACCTGGCCTCAAGTATACGTTCGCATGCTGCCTTAGCACGCGCGCCTGGTGTTGGGTGTTGCGTGGGATCTTGTGACCTCTGGAGGGGTCCTCAATCACCCCAGGGAAAGCCCAGAAACTCACCTGGCATGACTTTGATCGATTCTTCAGTGGTGGGTTCCCCTTCTGAGGACTCTCTCAGGTGGTTCATGTCTCCTGGTGGGTATTCATGGGGCTCCACCTCCCCTACACCCCATTCCATATGTCAGCCTCCAGGACGAGTCAGAAGGTCTTCGTGTGGTATGCCTTCCGGTTGCACCAGTCCTAGTTCTGCATGCTGCCTGTGCTCCCAGAGCAGCTCAGGTGGTTCATGTCTCCTGGTGGGTATTCATGGGGCTCCACCTCCCCTACACCCCATTCCATATGTCAGCCTCCAGGACGAGTCAGAAGGTCTTCGTGTGGTATGCCCTCCGGTTGCACCAGTCCTAGTTCTGCATGCTGCCTGTGCTCCCAGAGCAGCTGATTCCCCCTGACCTCCTAGTGTTTCTTCATAGCCAGCCAGCCACCTGCCGTGGGTCTAAGGTGGCTCCTGCCTCTCGGAGTGGTGACCATACCCCGGCCACAGCAAAAGAAAAAAAAAAAGAAAACCTAAAAGGAATGCCAATAATAAAAAAAAAAGGAGCACAAAAAAATCCCTGAGGGAATAGGCTAACAGCCCCTCCTCCCTCACAGCCCCTGTGCCTGGGGCTCAAGCCGTCCCTCGATGCTGCTCCGGGTCCTCCCTCCTGCCAAGGACCTGTCTTCTTCTCCTCGCGCTGGCTCTTCAACTGTGCTGTCTGTGCTCGGCATGGAGAACGCCTTCCTTGCTGGCTGTTTCCCCTGCTTTCCCTGTGCCTCTGCTTTTATTCCGGCTGGGTGGTGTTCCATGATGATGTCAGCTGCCCGAGCCAGCTCCAACCAGAAGTGAGCATGGCTTATAAATCGCGCAGGCGACTCTTCCCGGTGTGGCTCATCCCGTGCTTCCCAGTCTGAAATTGATAAGTTTACTGTGGTTTCAGGGCTTTCTCTGTGGAGATGGGTCACCCTCATCCCCTGTCCTATGATGGGGAAGGTTTCCCCATCCCTTGGTGACCGTCGCCCTGGGACACAACCCCCCTGTAAGATGCCTTGGGGCGTCCCACTCTTCTGTCCTGGCTTCCTCCCTTTTATTTCATGCATCTTTATAGCTTGGTGGTCTGTGTTGCTGGTTCTAGCCTTGTCTCCGCACCTGGATAAAAAATCTGCTACAACGTTACTTTCTCACGGTCGGTGCAGTATGTGAAATTTAAATAGTTATGGGGTGAGGGCCCACCTGGTGATTCAAGCATGGTCTGTTTTGGCTGTGCTTAACCATTTTAGAGGGGTGTGATCTGTCACGAGTTTAAACTCCCTCCCTATCAGATAATACCTAAAATGCCCCACCGCCCAGCGGATTGCTAAACATTCTCTTTCTACCGTGGCGTACCATGTCTCCGCGGGTAGTAATTTCCAACTTGCATAGGCAACGGGCCTCTCCAGCTCATCATCCTCCTGAGTCAGGACTGCTCCAATGGCGGTTTCTGAGGCTTCCGTCTGTAACGTAAAAGGTTTACAAAAGTCCGGTGCATGTATTATGACGTCCTCGCATAAGGCCTTTTTCAGAAGCTTGAAATTGTGCGTCATTTCTGTGGTCCATTTTATGGTTCCTGTACATCAACCTTTCAGACCCTCTGTGAGGGGTGCCAGTAGCTCAGAAAAATGGGGAACAAACTGCTGATAGTAGTTGGCTATCCTCAGAAATGACCGAAGCTGTTTGCTATTCTGGGGTGTTGTGAGATTATGGATGGTCTCCACCCTATCTGCCAGTGGCCTGATAGTGCCCCACTCAACCAGAAAACCCAGGTATTTGGTCTGTCTCTGGGCCAGGATGCATTTCCAGGGGTTTGCTGTCATCCCCGTCCTTCGTAATTCTGACAATATAGCCTGGTGGGTTCATTGCGCTGTGCCCATGTCTGCGAAAACACGATGATGTCATCTATGTACACTGTGGCATACTCAGCGTGTGGAGTCAAGATCTGGTCTATCAGGCATTGGAATGTAGTGGCCACCCCATGGAGCCCAAACGGTGTATATATAAACTCATAAAGACTCCATGGTGTTGCAAAGGCTGTCTTTGCTTGGTCTTTCTTAGTTACAGGGATTTGCCAATAGCCTTTGGCAAGATCAATGGTCGTGATATATTGAGCATTCCCAATGCGTTCCACTAGTTCGGTTACATGGGGCATGGGGTATGCATCAAAAACTGTCATCGCGTTCAAATGCTGATAGTCAACACACAACCACAAGGACCCATCTGGCTTGGAGACTGGGACCAAAGGGCTCTTCCATGGACTCCTGGACAGACCTGTTACCCCTTGCTCAAGCATCTCCTCCACTTCCTTGTGGATTTCTCCAAGAAGGTGGTAAGGCACTGGTTGCCACCTTTCTTGTACTATAGCTCCAGGAGGTACTTTTATTGAGTGATAGGTGTCCTGGACCCATCCCAGTTCCTCGCAGAATGCATCCTTGAATTCCTGCACCAGGGCCTGCATTTTGTGCTTCTGGGACACTGACAATTCCTCTCCTATTTGGACTAATTCCTCCATCCTAGTATTAGTTTTCCCCTTAGTCACCCCCTGGGGTCCAAGTTCTTCCACGTCAGCTTCTGTAAATGCAGCCCACCCCTCGGGTTCACGCTATTCCCGTAGAAGGTTCATGTGATAGATCTGCTTCTTCCACTGGTGGCCTGGCTGATAGACCTCATAATTCATGGTCCCCAGTCTGCGAATTATCTCAAACGGACCTTGCCATTGGGTCAATAACTTGCTTGTGGATGTGGGTAAGAGCACTAACACCCACTGGCTGGGTTTGAATTCTCTCTTCTTAGCTCGGGCATCATATTTTTCCTTTTGGTGGTGTTGGGCCTTTTGCAGATTATCTCTGGCCAGACTCTGGGCTACCTGTATCCGCTGTTGGAACTCTTGTTGGTAGGTGACTGGATCTCTTGTATCTCCTGCATTCTGTTCCCAGTCTTCCCTCAGTGTTTGCAATAGGCCCCTAGGGTGGTGCCCCAGTATGAGTTTGAATGGGAAGTACTTCATTGACTCTTGTGGGGTGTCCTGAATTGCAAACAATACTAGGGATAGGAGTAAATCCCATTTTCATGGGTTGCCTTGTATGCGTCATCGCATCATTTGTTTTATTGTTCCATTGAGGCGTTCAACAAGGCCATTGGCCTGTGGGTGATACACGGATGTGCGTAAATGTTTTATCCGGAGTGTGTGGCACATGACTTGCAACACTCCGGACATAAAATTCCGCCCCTGATTAGTGAGAACCTCTTTTGGTATTCTCATCCTCGATATCCATTTAATAAGCTCTTCATCTATCCGCGGTGCTGTCACCACCCAAAGTAGTATTGTCTCGGGGTACCGAGTGGCGTAATCCATGAACACTAATATATACTGGTGTCCTGTGCGGCTCCAGGGTAGAGGCCCAACCACGTCCATCGCAACCTTTGAGAATGGGATGTTGATGATGGGCAAAGGTTGGAGTGGAGCCCGTGCTGGGCAGTTTTCTCTCATTTGGCATTCAGGACACACAGCACAACGGTGAGCAATTTCCTTCCACAGCCCTGGCCAGCAGAACCACCTAGTCACCCCAGTGGTAGTTTTGTCTTGGCCCAAATGTCCCCCTGTAAGGTTCTTGTGGGCTAGTCTCCATATTACTGGACGGAATTGGGTGGGGACTAACAATTGTGTTCCCTCAAGGTCCCCTGACCTTCCCCTCTGTACCTGGTACAAGAGTTGGTTTCTCACCTCATAATGTGGGGTTCCCACTGGCGGTGGTGCTTGGCTGTCCCTGGCCTCAAAGGCTTGTGCCTTCCCTTTCAGCTCTTTCCAAGCCCTGTGCCCCTGATCAGGGAGCCAGGGCCAGGAGCTCCCTTTTGCCAGGGCAGGGGGGCATTGTCTCCACCCTAGCAGCAGACAATCCTGTGGGGCCAGGAGACAGCTGTGCTCCCTGCCAGCCCCTGGACAAGCAAGGCTTGTGCCTTACATAAGTCAACCTCCTCCGTCTCATCCGTCGATTCTTCGTCCTCGTACAGTTCCCCGAGCCATCCTTCATGGTCTCTGATCCTCCTCCATCCTACTTTGGCGTCCCGACTCATTCTAGGGTGTCATAGAGTGGTGCCCGGTTGCATCCAAGTAGCATGTCACATGCCAGTCAGGGTACCACTCTCACCAGTAGCTCTCCCTGATGCTCTATCACCTGGAGCTGGACCTTGACGGTCAGTCTGCTTTGTTTCCCCATGAAGGCAGGCCATCTTTACTGGGACTGCTCTGTGATCCCTTTGGGGTGTGATAAGGTCAGCCCTCATGAGCAACTGTGCACACCTAGAATCCAACGTGGCCTGAACGGGACAGTTCTGCACCCAGGCCTTTATGACCGGATGCCCCCAGATGTCGCTGTCTCCCCCGATGCGTAGCTGTAGTCCATCGGCTTGCTACCTTCTGACTCTTTTCGCACCTCAGCTTGTATCTTCAGGGAACTATCTGGATGCCATTGTTCTGTAGGGCCACTCGACCATTCTTGCAAAAGGTGTCCGGTCCTCCCACACCAGAAGCAGACCACATCTCTCAAACTGCCCCTGTTGAGAGGCTGCCACCTATCTGGCTCCCGAGGTAGTGGGGGAATTGGACCAGGGCTCCATTTCTCTTGGTTATACCCCATTTCAGCCACTGCAAAGGCCTCTGCCAGCTTCAAAGCCTCCTCACAAGTGCGTGGCAAATGTTGTTGGACCTGTGGCGGGCCAGTAGGGGGCGCTCCTGCGTTGAGCCGCCCACCTCCCTGCTCCCGACCACCTTCCAGGCTCTGAGTGCCTCCCTGGGGTGCCTCCCGTCCGGCCGACCCCTTCCCTGGAGCACACCCGCTAGCCTGGGGTTCCCGCTGCCACCATCCAAGGCTCTGGACTCACTTCTGGCTCTGCGCACCTTGGAAAACACAGGCCTGATCGTCCAATGGGTGCTAGACCCAGTACAAGCACTTGGGGCACTTCCCCAAGTCAGGGGCTGATTAGGGAAGCCTCCCTTAGTCCACCGACCTAAGGGGGCCTCCTTGGCATAATTTAGACCCACCCCTCAATAAGTCTCCCACACCGGTCACAAAGGAGAACTTTATTGATTACAGGGGGTAGGGCAGAAATAGGGTAAAAGGTAGAGCAATATCATAGAAATATTACAGGAATATCAGAGGAATCCCATAGAGCAAACCAGGGTGGCTGAGGTAGCCGTTTCAACACGCATCTGAGTTACTGAAGCTAAATATCTGATCGGATCTCTAGTAGGTTACTCACTCGCATCATCCAGAGGTGCTTGTTGTTTCCTCTGGAGGCAGGGCACTCTTGGAGGATGCGGTGATGAGGAGAGAGCCAGGTTCAGATTCACCTGGATGACCTCATGGATAATGGCTGGCCCTTCTCCCGGCCCAGGCCTTTTTATCACCTCCCTGACCTCAGCAGCCGGTCCAATCGAAGCTGCCAATACTGGCTACAAACCGTCCAATCTGCATGGCATCCCTGGCTACCTCGGCCCGCGCGCAGGGCCGGGTCTTTCCCCCCCCTGCCCAGGTGACCAGAGCATCGCCTCCCAGGCGCCAGGCTTTTGTCTGCAGATAAGGAGCGAGATCCCCGCTGTGAGAGATTCAACAGCAGCCTCTCAGGCCGGCTGAGACAGATTTTTGGAGAGGGGCACCGACGGTGGCATTTATGCCACAGGACCCAGTGCTGGGTTCACTCTACAAGGTCATTCTGGAACTGCTCCAGCAGTATCTGGTCTGCCAGAGCATCACAGTCATATGCTGCCAGATTCACCCACTTGTTCAGAAGATCCTGAAGCAGTTGTAGCAGGATCCTGGGTCGCTTCTCATCTGGCCCCTTCTTCACCTGGAACAGCTTTTGGTAGTGGTTTATCTCCAATCTATATAAAGTATCCGCTTTCACCTGCTCATAGTAGTGGGCTTCATCCCTAGGGAGGGCCTGATAGGCTGCCTGGGCCTTGCCCACAATGAGTGCATCCAGATGGCTGGCCTAATACTCTTTATCCAACCCTGTCATTATTGCGTGGCATTTGAAGGCCTCAATGAATGCCTCTGGATCATCTTCTTGGGTCATCTTCAGCATCTTGAATGCTGTTAGGCTATGGCACAGCCAGTCCTGCTGTTGATCCATCATCTACTGTTGGGTATCCAGGATCTGTGTAAGTGCCTGCAGGTTTTGGCTTAGCACATCTGGAGGGGTCATGGCTGCCGGTTGCACCTTGCTATACTCTGTGTCTGCCAGGTCTCTCTGCAGTTTCCCGGCCAATGCACCACCTTGTGCCCACCTGGCCTTGAGGATATGTTTGTGTGCTGCCTTAGCATGTGCGCCTGGTGTTGGGCATTGCATGAGATCTTGTGACCTCTGGAGGAGTCCTTGATCACCCTGAGGAAAGCCCAGAAACTCACCTGCCATGACTTTGATCAAATCTTCAGTGGTGGGTTCCCCTTCTGAGGACTCTCCCAGGCGAGTCACATCTCCTGGTGGGTGTCCGTGGGGCTCCACCTCCCCTACACCCCTTCCATATGCCAGCCTCCAGGATGAGTTGGATGGTCTTCGTGTGGTATGACCTCCGGTTGTGCCAGTCCTAATTCTGCATGCTGCCTGTGCTCCCAGAGCAGCTGATTCCTCCTGACCTCCTAGTGTTTCTTCATGGCCAGCTGGCCACCTGCCATGGGTCTAAGGTAAGAGGCTGTGGGACCTTAACCTGTTCAGCCTTCACAAGAGAAGGCTGAGTGGGGACCTGGTGGCCGTCTATAAACTCACCGGGGAGGACCAGAAGGGTTTGGGAGAGACCCTGTTCCCCCTAGCAGCCCCCGGGGTAACAAGGAATAACGGCCACAAATAGTTAGAGAGTAGGTTTAGACTAGACATCCGAAGGCACAACTTCACAGTCACAGATCTGGAATCAACTTCCAAGGGAAGTGGTGATGGCTCCTACCTTGGAGGTCTTTAAGAGGGGGCTGGATGAACCCCTCGCCGGGGTCATTTGACCCCAGTACCCTTTCCTGCCATGGCAGGGGGTCAGACTTGATGATCTGCTCAGGTCCCTTCTGACCCTGCTTCTATGAATCTATGAAGGTGGCTCCTGCTCTCAGAGCAGTGCCTGTACCCCAGCCACAGCAAAAGAAAAAAAGGAAAACCCAAAAGGAATGCCAATAATAATAATAAAAAAAAAAGGAACACAAAGAAAAACCTGAGGGAATAGGCTAGCAGCCTCTCCTCCCTCACAGCCCCCATGCCTGGGGCTCAAGCCATCCTTTGATGCTGCTCTGGGTCCTCCCTCCTGCTGAGGACCTCTCTTCTTCTCCTTGCACTGGCTCTTCAACTGTACACTGGTACACTGTACACTGGTGCTGCCTGCGCTCAGCGGGGGAGAGCGCCTTCCTCGTTGGCCATTTCCCCCACTCTCCCTGTGCCTTTGCTAGTGCCAGCTTTTTTTTCGGCCAGGCGGTGTTCAACGATGATATCAGCCTCCTGAGCTGGCTCCAATAGGAAGTAAGCGCAGCTTGTCCCGTGCTTCCTGGCCTGAAATTGGTAAGTTTACCTTGGTTTCAGGGCTTTCTCTGTGGAGGTGGGTCACCCTCATCCCCTATCCTACTGCAGGGAGGGTTCCCCGTCCCCTGGTGACCATCTCCCTGGGACAGGCAGCTTGAGTGGGTTTGAAATTTAAAAACTTGTGATTGTCAAAAATTTACTGCAGTAATCTCATAATTTGCAAACAGGCAGTTTATTTGTATTAAAATGTTGGGGGGAGGGGTAACAGCAATAATTTAAAATAATTTTAAAGAATTGCATTGATTTTTTTTTTTTAACATAAAGATTCATAGCAAAAGCACAACACCGAGCATAGAAAAGAAATATTAGGATGGCCAAGAAGCAAAAGCATGTATTCAAACACCTTTGCCTTTGGACAAGTTCAGACCCTGCTTTTAAATTTTGTGAGTTCTTTCCTTATATTTAAAGCCTGATCCTAAAGCACAGTTGTACTCATTTATCTGAAGCCATGAATTATGGCTATATTTTTGTGTATGGTCACATTTGCATTGATGTAAACCCAAATTATGGGCTTAGTTTGTATCTGCTTTCTGACCACTGGCAAGCTAAACCTATCTAACTTGAATGTGAAGTATCCTACACATGAACATTGCCATGTTGGACAGAAATATGGACCTCAAAAACTAAATGTATCCTGTGCTGCAGCTTGACCTAATGAGCCAAGGCTGCAAAACACCCTTGTTTTTTGTTGTTTGGGTATGAGGTAGAACCTGTAATGTGCGCTCACCAACCGAGCTGGTCAAGAATGTTCCAATTAAATAGTTTCTCCTCAACAAATATAGTTTGTTCAAACAAAACATTTTCATGAGTAAATCACAGGGCAAGTACTTTGTTACTTAGTGGGCACATCTACACAAGATGCTTAGCTTCGTATTAGCATAGTTTACCGTGAAGTAAGAATGTGCATCTACACATATACATGCTTACTGTGCAGTAAACCTCCCTAATACCAAGTAAATTTGTTACCTGCAAATGGAAGTGGCAAATTTACTCAGCATTAGTAATGGCACTGTAGCACATGTATAGACACCTGACCAGGAGCAAAATCTGCTCCCGGTCAGCCGTCTACCAGAGGGTAGGAGATAACTCCCTGCCTGCTGCTGGGGTGGGCTCTACCACAGGAGACTGGGCAGGGACTATGTCCCCATGCCTCAGCAGCAGAGAGCTCCAAGTCCCCTGCTCCTGGATTGCAATCAGGGAGCAGGGTGCTGGGAGAACCTTATGTCTCATCCCAAGCTCTGCAGTCATGGGGCTTGGGCTGGGAGATGAGGGTCTCCCAGCAGTGGCCCCGCAGTTGTGGAGCTGGTGCTGGGAGTTCTCTTCTGGCAGGGGCTAGGGAGCTTGTTCCCCACCCAACTCTGTGAGCACAGAGCTAAGGGCAGGAACAGGCTGGGGAGCCTGTTTCCCCCTCAGCATCATGTTCATGGAGCTGGGTGAGGAACAAGCTCCCCAGCCCCCATCCTGCATGTCCAGGTGGGGACAATGTCACCCTCTCCCAGCAGCAGGAAGCTTCCAGCCCCTGCTCCTTGATCATGGAGTGGGAGCTGCAATCTTATTCCTAGCCCCTACTCTGCAGTCACAGAGCTGTACGTGGGAACAGGTTGGGACCTTGTTCCCAGTCCTTGCTCTGTGATCAGAGTGAGAGCTTGGAATAAGCTCCTCAGCCCTCACTTGGCAATCTCAATTGCAATCAAAGTAGGGGCTTGGGGGCTCCCTGCAAGGGGACAGTTCCTTGCCCAGCCTGGAGCTGGCTGGGACCTGGCCCTGACTGGAACAGTTCCCAGCCAGCCCCAGGCTGCATTGGGAAGCACGTGCAACCTGGAGGTGGCTGGGACTGTCCTGTTTCAGGCAGTCTCCAGCCAGCTTCAGGCTGCATGTGCACACTTCCCTTTTCAGCCCAGGGCTTGCCAGGAAATGTCCCAGTCAGAGGCAGGCACCAGCTTTGTGCTCTGATTAGGTGATTGAGGCATGGGGCTTGGAAAGAGCTGCAAGAGAGGGGCAGGTCCCAGCCCCCTGCCCTGATCCACCAGTGGGGCAGCTAGCAGTGAACTAGCTGCCAGCTGCCCCACCAGTGGTTCGGGGTAAAGGGCTGAGAA
>NW_005842715.1:531712-536963 GCF_000455745.1 Alligator sinensis
CCTTTCAGCTCTTTCCAAGCCCTGTGCCCCTGATTGGGGAGCCAGGGCCAGGAGCTCCCTTTTGCCAGGGCAGGGGGGCATTGTCTCTACCCTAGCACCAGACAATCCTGTGGGGCCAGGAGACAGCTGTGCTCCCTGCCAGCCCCTGGACAAGCACCCAGGGGGAGCCTGGAGCTCCCCTCAGTGGTGGCAGGGGCTCATTACAGAGCTGCATGGAAGTGGGTGCAAATCTTCTCCCTAATCCCTGTATGTGTAGATACCTATCCAAAACCCCTTACCCTGCAGTATCTTACTGCACAATAAATCTAGGCTGGAGTAAATGCATGTGTAGATGTACCTACTTTCTTTACATGGGATGAATGTATTTTCTCTCATAAAGTGTACCCGGGAATATACTACGTGCCTTTTGTGAAAGGCAGAATGAAGGAAAAAAGAGCGCTACTTGCAGTAGCTGAGTAGCAGTGGCTAGGGAGCTGTGCCTGCTCATTGTTCTGCTTCCCCTAAGTTGTGTGCAGATTTTGTTTTCACTTTTGCCTGTTGCAGTATTTTTCACATACAATGCACGCTGCAATTTCCAGCAGTTGTTTTGGGAAAAAGAATGCTGTTGGATGCAAGAAAGTGCAGCGTACTGCAACATGCTGATGCAAAGTCATGACAAGAAAAAGACTGCAGTATTGTGACATGAAGGTTTTAACAGGAAAACAAGTACTTGCTCATCTTGGTTTACACTAGAGTAAATAAGTTGATTCCCAGTTTTAGACATGTTGATGTGTTTGTCAGGTTTACTCAGAAATAACATATTCTAACTCTTTGGAATTGATGGCACTTACAGGAATTGTATCAATTATTGTCATACTCTTGATACTGATATATAGTGGGTGCATCTACATGTGTGCATTTACTGCACAATATGGGCGTAGATCTACACGTGCACACCTGTACTGCATAGTAAATATGGTGATTTTATGCCAACTTGAGTGTAAATTTGATACCTACTTCATACAGGTAATTTACGCTTGATTAGTTACTGCACATTAAGGCATGTATACATGCCTTAATGTGCAGTAACACTGACTTTAGTCCCAAGTCAGTCCACACACAGTCTCTTTTTCTCGTTCATACCTTTCCTACTGTTCCCCCAAATAGGCTAAAAATGTGTGCTCTTCAGATGCTTTTGAGTGGTACTATGACATTTTGCAATGTTCAGTTGTGAAAGAAAGGTACAAATCCATCATTATTATGTGTGCCATTGTAACCCACTAGTCTGGCTAAATAGTATGTATGACAATTACCTCGCTATATTTGTTTGAAATAAATCTGAACCATGATGAATTTCTGACTCAAAGTGGGATGGTACACACTCATACTATACTTTATTGGATACAACTCCTTATGATTCAATTAACAATAACATATATGCATTGCTTGAAAATTTAAATACTTTTTGTTTCAAGAATTCGGCAATGTAGCAGTCACTGTGTTTGTCAAACAAATGGATCTGTTGGTATAGTTTCTTGTTTCTGCACTAAGAAACCATAACAATGTAGGAATATTTCTGTCATTATTTGAATTTCTAAAAGATCCTTAGAACAATGCGACTAATATGCAATCTTGAAACAGTTAATTGTCCTGGAACAATAATCTCATTGTTTTATGGCATTATCAGCATAGCACAATTACTTCATGCTTGAACAGGCTACTTGAGCACTGCAAACTTGTTTTCACTGGTCTCCATACCTCTGATAAGTAGATGATTGCTCACTTGATATAAACAGCAGTAGGGCTTGCATTTGCTGTTTTGGGCCAGTAGTGATTTTCCAAAATATGTGCTTTAAAAAAAAAGAAAGAAAAAAAAGTTTATATTGTCAGACATTACAGTGAGTATATCTTAGACGTGGCTTAGAAAGCTATTCCAAAATCTTTGTTATAATAATCCTAGAATAAAGCCTACATAACTTTCTAATAGTTGTTCTACTATATTCCTTGTGGGATAACAGCTGCTCTCTCCTCTTCATCAACCCCCCAACTCCAAAAAGAAAAGGACACAGGGGTGTGTGCCCCCAGATGTAAGCACGGGGCAGGAGTAGGCTGCTGCTGCAGGCTGGGGTCAGGGCTGCACGGGCTCTTCCTGGTGGGGGTCTGGGCCGGGCTGGGCTCAGGGCAGGTGGTGGTGGCACTGGGAAGGAGGGGTGGGGGGCTGCAGCCACCCCAAAATTCTCTATAGCCTCCACTCCCAGTGCCACTGCCCCAGCCTGGACCCACAGCCCACCCTTGCCTCATGTGTGGATCTGGGGGCACATGCCCTCTGTGCCCTTCCAGGGTGCGTGCATTGGCATGACCGCCCCTCCTCCTCCCTGTGCCCCCTGGACGAGCCGCAGCTCTGCCCAGTGCCCTGCCCCACCCCGGCTGAATAGTGCCTGCCCCTGCCCCAGCGCCAGCCTCACTCCTTCCCTTACCAAGGGGGCCTTGATCTGCACCCCAATGCCCCTTCCTTCCCCCACCCCTTTCCCCACAACAGACTTACCATCTGGATGCCACTCTCCATGCTGCAGGGCTACATATTGGAATTGGATCAGTATCGGCCGATGTGACTCGTTAAAAATCGGCTGTCAGTATTGGCCAAAAAAATCTCTATCGGTGCATCCCTAACGGAGAGTAAGGCCCCAAGATTCTTGGCCTTGCTTCAAACTGAGAAGCTGGAGTGTCTGAATGTTGATAGCCTTCTGGGTCCAACCAAGATGTTTTGGCACCAAGCTGCACCTGAGACGCAGCCCATTTCCTTGGAAAACTGCCAGCCCAAGGAATGGCAGAGCAGGAGGAAAGTCCAGGGGGATTGTGGCTATAGTGCAGGGGTCTATTTGATGGCTTCCTGAATCCTGGGTTCAGGACCCATTTTCCTGGAAGGCTGCTAGCCCAAGAAAGTGCAGTGAAGGAGCTAGCCTGGAAAAGGGGTAGTCTTTCATCTTAGTAATGTCTGGTTTTTCTTTTTTCCTTTTTGCTTCAGTGACTTGGAGAATAGCATTCAAGGTGTCTGAGAGAGAAGGGTGGGCATTCTTGGTTCCCTGTTCTAGTGGTTTGGGATAGGGAGCCAGGCCCTGTGATTCTTGGCTGAGAGGCTGGAGTGTCTGGATCTGTTGGTGTCTGGATATTGCCAAAATATGGTCTAGTAGCTGTGTGAAAGGCTCGGTATGGCCAAAATGTTGTCATGCCAACTTACACATATAACACTGCCAGTATGCCTTTCTTGACCTACAGGACACCTACCTGCCACAGTGTTTCTTTTTTGGGGGATTGCCACCTGTGTGGTACCTAAATTATGGGGTTAGCATCAGCCAGTAACAACATTCATAGACTAGCAGAATGGCTTGCATTTGCTAACTAGTGTCTGATTTCTATTTTTTTTTCTTACCAATCAGCAATTCTTTTTCTTTCATGTTTTTGCCACTATACGATTTCCCAGAAGAATTAGAGCATTGTTTCATATTTTCAGGTGAAGGTGTGAAGGTGAAGGTATGAAGAGCATATCTAAATCTCTGCTTCTTTTGGAGATGAAATGGCACTTAAACAGATTTTAGTTTTTTTCAGAAAAGATATAGCTTGTATTAAAATTATATTGATTACATGTTAGGAAAGAGTAAACCCTTTCTAGCGATAAGCAGGACTCAGTGTCTGTGAGCTGGGATTTTGTTCTTGCTGCATCCTAGCTCTTTTTTTAAAGACAGTAATCTATACAGCAGGATAACCAGCATGGATAGTGAAAATGAGTATGTGTTTTTTTCTAATAAGGGGTCAAGTCCTGCTGAAGAAAAATTACCACGTGCTGAGACATCTCATTGACCTCTACCCCCAGCTGCAGTCCCTTGTACAGTTAATCTATTATGTTGATGGACAGTCATGGTTTCAAGTGGAATATTTTTAAGTTGCCCGTCATCTCTTGTGTTTCCTGGCAGAGAGAATGAATCATATTACTGGGATAATGAACCATTTAATGACTTGTGTGTTGATTTATCAGATGATGCTGGAGAGGCCAATTTAAAAATATAAAGCCATAAGTCACAGAATCACTGTATATGGGTAGTCAAGGCTTTTTGCCTCCCTTACGAATGATTGCTATGTTAATCAAGGTGTCATTAGGGCTGGCAAGCAGCAAAAGTGCTTATATGCAACGCTTCTCATTCTGATGTGCCATTGATTCTAAATAACTATTCATTATTTTTCCCACTTTTACAGATAGACTAACCTAATAAAGTCAGTGTTGCTGTCATTCATAATTAGGTTGTTTCAGTGTGAACCTTAGAAATTTATTTACAGTCAGCATGGAGATATTCTGAACAATGCAGCGTTTAATTTGGGCAGCCAGCAACAAACAGGGAGGAGGTTCTCATTAGTAGGACAGCAACACTGTATTCTGTCCTGAGCCTTGTACGCAAGTATGTGTTGCAGAATTCAGTCACTAGAAAATGTAGCCAGTATATCTGGGAAATGATTGCTGGAGATTCCTGAGTAAGATGTGCTTAATGCCTGATTTTGTCTGTCTCTCTCTCAAATCCTAATTTTAGGAATGGTCTTGAATTGATCTCCAAAAAAGATGGATTCTGAGTGAACCATTCAACCCACCCTTATTGAAACTCAAGAGGCAAAAATGTGCACAGGCCAATGACCAGCTGGTGGTGATCTATAGCTTAAGATAGCATGGAACATGTTTTAGATGATGCAGCAGTAAGAGAACAGTAAGCACCCCAAAATGGGGGTAAGTGTTGTGTTGCGATATGTTCTGTGAATGTCAACTTAGACCTGCAAATGTTTGTAGACTCAGACCACTGTGGTTTATATAATCCTCTCCATCTTTTTTTCCCCCCCCCTCCTCCCCGGTTTAGTTACCAAGAGCCAATCTGTCCATTTTTACTTTAATGTTTATTGTATTGTGGAGTAGGGACAGTGACCAGACTGTAGCTTACTGGGCTCCTTCTGGAACTGTTTTCCTCCTTCCTGTTCAAAGCATTCGGAGAGTATAATGTTTTGGAGAAGTTCCAGCTTTCTTTGAATGGGTCCTAAACATGTAGGATCAGAAGATGTTAGATTCTGCACAGCAGAATTGGCAGGAAAATGTTTCAAATACCTCTGTTCGATAGACTAAAGCTATTTAGAATTTGAAGGGAACAGTGAGCAGGTCAAGCATAGAGATGAATTTTCTGTTTTACATAGCACACATTAAGAACAGACGGAGAGCTATGGAAAATGTGCACTCTTT
>NW_005842715.1:536994-546671 GCF_000455745.1 Alligator sinensis
TTCCTTATGGTCCATTTTGAGGGCTTTCTAATATATTTGTTTTACATGGCTCAGTTTTCTGCAGTTCTCCCTTTAAATGACTGGGCCCCAAACTGCAGAGGCTTTCACTCCATCTGATTTTGGTGATACAGATTGTGTGTTCCCCCCAGACTTGCAGTCATTTTTATTTTAATATTTGCTTCATTTGGGCACGCAAAGACAGTGTAGTGCATGCAGTCTGGCTTCTGGGCAAAGTTGAAACATGCATGCTCAGACCTGTATACATGAGTAGAAGCTCTTTTTATAGAGTTCTTTGCTACATAATAAAGTTTAACAGAGCGGAAGCTGAGACTTCCTATTTTTAATTCATTTGTTACTGAGGTAACTCAGCTAAGGCATGGATGAGACCTGTCTGGGGACCTATTAGCACTGCACTCACCCAGAGGTGATGCTGTCTTAGGCATGTGAGGGTCTGTCTCATGCCAGGCAGCAAAAGTAGCATTGTTCTTCAGAACAAGAGCCTGTGTGTGTTCTTCTGTTCAGCAGGGAGCACTACTTAAACAGCTTAGGTGTTGGCTTTCCATTTTTAACTTTTGACAGCTGAGATGTCAGAATGCTCCTCTTTTATTTGTGCAACAATTTAAGTTCATGTTTCTATTAAGAGTGAACAGGCTTCAATCAAAGTTCCCAAACCATATAACTCTGTCATTTTAGAATTGTGAGAATTCCAGATAAATTATTCCCTTTTTAAAATGCATGGGAAGTGCATTGCTGAAACCTTTCATAACAATTTGAAAAGAAGATGCACTTCAAATTTTACAATTGATCTGAAATGGAGTGATCTGAATTTCTAATCCACAAACAACTCCACAGCTCTATGTTCCATTTGTTATATCGCACAGAAAACAAATTATCTGGCATGTTTTTTCTTTACTGCATACCTGGAAGTCAGCTTCATGAAGGTTGGCAAATATAGACACATTCTTGGGTGCAAACAGGCATTGCCTTTTATCACGTATGCCCCTTGTTGTGCCATAAATTTCCAAAACTTGAAGGTGCAACAAAGTTGGTATGAATTTGTGCTGCAGTTTAGCAGTGGACGTCTATTTGCTTTGTGGTGGGAGAGTGCAGGCAGCCTGGACTCCTACCTTTCAGCCTCCCCAGACAGATGCTCTGTGGGCTTGAGGGGTCCAATCCTGTGCACCCCTGGAATTTCTGTGCAGCATTGGCCCCTCAACCCCCCAGACCACTTGCCCAGCTTTCCCACTTACAAAGAGAAATATTGCATCATATTTTGATAAGTAAGGAAAGCTGGGGTTTTCCGCTTGCAGAGAGGTGCTTCTGGGATCTCCAGGGCATGTCTCCATAAGTGAGGAAACTTGAACTTGCCACATTTATGGAGATGTGCCCCAAGTTCCCAGGGCTGCCTCTCTGCAAGCAGGAAACCCTGACTTTCTTCGCTTACAGAGATATGCCCTGAGATTCCCTGGGGCACTTCTCTGTAAATGGGGAAAGCTGGGCAGCAGCACCATACCTAGACTCCTGGCAGCCCCCGGCCAACTTTTAGTATTGGGCCCCCCTTCACCAGAGATGATGATGCTGATAATAAAATAATGGCTGTTTTTGAGCCTCCTTTCTGTCTGGGTCCTGGGCAGTTGCCCGGTTTGCCCATGCCTGTGTCTGGCCCTGCTGGGCAGGCACTTCTGGTGTCTGAGGGACCTGAACTTGCATGGAAATTCCGAGGGTGCACAGGCCTGGACCACATGAGCCTCAGGAGAAAATATTGCCCATTGTCCTGTACCGTCAATAGGCAAGACAATGGGTGATGTGTTGTTAGCACTGGATTTATGACTCAGATACCTTTTTCCAGGTGAACCCAAACCCTCAGACTGACCATGACTTCTTCCATTCAATAATAGGCAAATTTGATTGGTACACAGTGATAGTAGAGTAGAGTAACGCAGGCAAGGCAAACAAAATAACTCCCTACTCCCCTTATCTTCCAGTTCCAGTGTTCACAGTGGAAAGGTATGTCTGGCCATTTTGTGAGCTTTACTCTGTGGTTCTTTCTTGAATGTCAGCAGTCTTGGAGGTTGAGGGCTGAGGCCCATTCCCCCCACTGGGTTGGGTGAGAGAGGATGGTGGTGTGGCCTTTGTTTATGGTGGCCTCAGGATTCCCCTTTGGGGACCTTTTGCTGCTCTGAAATCCCTCCTTTTGTATTCTTTGTCCTCTGATGACTCTTCGTTTTTGGATACCATTGATTGGTCTCCCTGTGGTCGTCATACTGTCCACGTTCTGCTCTGTCAGCATATTCCCTTGTTCCAACAAACCCATCACATACATACATCTTAATTTGGGTATTTATCAGTGCCTTGGGCATGCCTGGCCTCTTAATTTGGTTCGTCTACCAAAAGCAGAAATCCCAGGGGTTTTCCATCTGGGCACTCTATGACCTGGTGCCAACATAACAAGCCTGTCTTTTGTTATGGATTTTCAGGGAAAACTGTGCATATTTCACAGTCTGTTTGTCTGTTGGTTTCACAGCAGACACCATGTTTGAAGCCTGTGAAACTTTTGTCACAAACAGGCTTTTAGAAACCAATTAACCCTTTCCATTCCCCTGGACCATTGTTCTAATGCAATATCTACTTTACCTACAAGTCAATTCCTAAAAGCAAATCTCTAAATATTATTTTCTAGCCATCAGCGTGTTTTGCCCAATGAAACAGATCAGCTGTTCCAGCTATAAAATCATATGTTATCATTGCATATAGCCTGGAAATCAGAAGTGGAAATGTGGTAGCAAGTAGACTGGCAACTCAGTCTTTCACCCTACCCTGCTCTGGGGACTGTTAACCACTACTGTATTAAGTGAGGATATGAGCACACTACTGTTTTTCAGGTGAGTTACTTGAGCATCTTTGGATAAATCGATAGATAGAAGACAGGAAAGGGGAACCAAGTATCAACCCCAATTGTATTTTAAAACCCCAGAAACAAATGAAAACAGGGACTGGGGATAATCACCTGGACTTTTTCTTTCCCTCTCTAAAGTAACAGAGAGAACATTTCTTCATATGAAAAATCTTCAAGAGAAGCCTTGGGATTAGAAGCTTCCAAAAAGCCTTCAAAGAAACCGTGCTTGAAAAATGTCTCGGTAACTGGGTTTCAAAATGTGGCAGCTTTGATATGTAAAAAAAAAAATCTGGCCAGAAGTTAACATCTTAATTTTCCAATCACTCACTCCTCAGTATTTGTTTCATGATAATCACCCTTATTTAAAACAACAACAATAAGTTAGCTGGCTGTCAATAAGGCATTTGCTAACTAGTGAGCCAGCAGTTAGAAGCCCAAATTCAGGAGGTATTCAGCAGAATCTTGTACTACCAGATCTTTTTTGGCATGCTTCAAACTAAAACCTATCAATCACAAGTAAAAGTTTTTAGAAATCCAATGATTATAGTACATCTGAATCCTCTCTTGATTTGGATCATGTGTGGGTTAAATCCAACAGCACAAAGAGAATATTTAAAGCCCCCTGCAACTTGAAAATGGAACATGCATTTCAAAATCTTCTGTTTTTGCAAAAAACATCAAAACTAAGGCATTCATGTTGATATATTCATTGTCAGAGGACAAATAAAAAAAAGTCTGGTGCACGTGGCAGGATTTGTCTTGAAATTTGAAAGTGGTACTCTTGCAATTTATTCTATTTCTGTTGAAGGATCATTGCTTTTTAAATTAGACCCAAACAATTGAGTAGAAAAATAAATCACTTCTTTTCAAATACAAATGCTAATCGAGACTTGGCATTTATTTCAAAGCTCTCAACATAATTTCTTTTCAGCTGCAGACATCCTTGAAGTTAACAGGATCAGTAGTGTAAACTGGGGTGGGTAAGCAGGGCACCAACTGTGGGTGCCAGCTTAGTTCCCCCATGGAGCTTATGAGTGGCAACAACAATAGCCCTGTAGTGTGTGGGCATGTACGTGGTGGGGGTATACAGTGCATACATGTGCTTTAAAGTCAGTAATGAAAGGTTTTATTTTTACTTGTGAGTTTGTGCATCAATACCTATAAACAAAGGCGAGTTTCAGTATGCATCAGTATCTCCGCAGTAAGTGGCAGTGTGCCCTGTTTATCCTGTGCTAGATGAAAGCTTCTCTGTCGGACCTTACTCCCTCAATGAAAGAAGTACTTCTCCCTTACTTCAGAGTAACTTGTTTATGTGCTCATGCCCTCAGTAATCTAAATATCTCCTCCCATACTAGGAATAAATTTACCATCTTCATCACAGTTAATCTGAAGCCAATTCCCCTGCAACATCCTTAACATACAGAGTCTGACATAGTGGTGTTAATTGCTTTAACAGGAACCCCCCCCAACCTTAGATTTAAAGAAGGATGGTTACTTCATCCATGGAAATCTATTGCAAAATGGCCAGTAACTTTAACAGCACACAGAATAATTTCTTGGTTAAAGAATCTTCCATATGCTCCGTGATTTGTGTCCACTTTACCATCTTTTTATAATAGCTACTTGCATTATATTTAATAAATGTAGCATGACAGCAATCAACTAATCTGATATCCTGCTCAAAAAGATGATGAGAGAACTTCAGAGGCAGTTGTGTAATAGGGCAAATCTAGGAAATTATTTCCAAATTCCTAATCAGATCACCTTACTTATAGGTATACTGTAACTGTGCTCAGTGCTGTTGGGTTGAAGCAAGAATTTCTGGCTGAAATGTATGGCATGTGGTATGTAGAATGTGAGACTGGATGATCATGAATCCGACCTTAAAATCTTTGAATCTGCCATGAACTACAGCGGAAAGATCTTCTGTATGACCCAGGCTATACTTAAAGTGTTGTCCTTCTCCTCCCTAAACTGATACTGTTACCAGCCTTTCATTTAGGTCAAATACTTTCTTTGGTTCATCTGTCACCATGTAAACAAGGATGTGAACTTTTTTGTGGTTTAGAGTTCTTAAACGTTAAGCCTGTATTTAAGAGTGTTGAAAAGCATTTCCTTTTAGAGGGAAAACTAAAAAAAACAGGAATATACTTTAGAAGCATTTATTGCTTTATTTTTATATTTGTTTGCTTTTATTACATGGTTGTATTGTGCTGTCTTCTGCTGACGTGTATTTTTTGTCTGATCATAGATTTATCATGTGATCATAATTTCCCTTAACTTCTACTGTCAAATATGCTTTCTGAATGTTTGGCCTCTAGTAGCTGCTCTAGTATGAGATGTAATTATCTATATAATTAATTTAGTGTATTCTGTGTAGTCCTACACATTAAGATTTATTTCCATGTGTATTAAGTTTTTATTTGTCTTTGTTTCTTCCTTCATCCCAAGACACTGTATTCTTTCCAGTATTAATTTTTAAAGAAATGCCTTTTGTTTGTTGCAGAATGCCAGGAATGGCCACTAGAGTTAAATAAAACAGCAGGAAGAACTGCATAAAACCTGTTGTTAAACAAATGGAGAGTACAAAGTAAAAAAAGATTTTGTTATTTCATACTGACTTATAGGCTCTAGAGATCTATAAATGCACATTCTAGACACAACTAAACACAAAAAGCCCACACTTAAGTGGTCGAAAAAAATCAATAGACAGCAGATGGAAATTACCAAGTTTTTGTTACCAGAAAAAATGAATAATTAATACACACTCTAAAATAGCAGTGACTACAATTACATACTTTAAGTCAGAAAATAGAATTTTGGAGAAATGATTAGAGAGTGAACATGTTAGTTCTTGGTCATGACTTTTCAGTTAAATGTTCATTTACAGTAATTTTCAGTTTGCTTTTCTTTAGCTTAAAAATTGTGTTAGGCAGACTTGTGCTGGACAAATCATGTTACAAGATTTTCATGTGCAGATCACAAGTTTTGAAATAATTTTCAATATATGAAAATCCCTTTTTTCGGAGAGGGCAATATAGTCTGTTGATCTTGGCATTGTGCAGTAAAGGTAGATTGATGCATATAAAGTATTATGAGAGTGAACAAGGGTTTTGTACTGATGTGCTCACCAGACCTTTTACACAAGAAGGCTTTGTGTTGCTGTCCAGAAGTATAGGGAATAAAGCATCAAGTAGGGCCCTTCCTTTCTTCAGGTTGTGAGGGATGAGATGGAGTGACACATCCCTAGCCAGGAGCTGACTAGAAGGCACCCAGGATAGGGGGTAGTCATAATGGGGGGTACAAATAGTATTTACCCCATGTCTTGCTAGTTGAGACCTCCCCTGCAACAAAACAGCAGCTGCCCCCCTTCTTGAACTACAACCCCTTGGATCAGGGTAAGATTTTATTCCATGATCTATTTTGGACATTGTGATCATTGTCCTTTTTTCTTAGGGGCTGAGAGAGAATTTTTCCCTCACTGCCACTCTGGGTCAGGGATCTGGTTGGATAGGTAGGGAGATCAGGTTCAAGTTGTTGCTACTTAGCAGGTGGCAGGTGTTCAATGCAAGTACATGTTCCATAGGAGTCTGGTTCATTAATCAATTAGAAATACTAGTAGATTTTGGAAAAGCCTCCTAAGGAAGCAGGAAGAAGATTCAGGCTTCTAACAGTTGGCATGGCAAAGAGACTAGCACCTTTCATCAGTACCTTTTCAACTCTTAGAAGAGGGGAGAATGGTAGAATTCTAGTATTGGGCTAGGATTAGGTTGGAAAGAATTAAGGTGAATGGCAACCCTCCTGAAATATGTTGGACGTTTCATAGGAGAAGTGATGGCTTGTGCACTGTACAATTAAATAACCCATAGTATTCTCAAAAGAGTTAAAGGTCAGTTACTGAACTGCACCCTGTGAATCTTCTCTGTCTTCCCAGAGAAGGACAGTTGCATCATACTAAAACAGCAGAAATCAATAAGTGAATCATAGAATCATAAAAATGAGGGATGGAAGGGACCTCAGGAGGTCATCTAGTCCAACTCCCTGCTCAAAGCAGGACCTCATCTAAGTCATCTCAGCCAAAGCTTTGTCTAGTCGAGTCTTGAAAACCTCCAAGGATGGAGATTCCACCATCTCTCTGGGTAACCTGTTCCAGTATTTTACTTCCCTTCTAGTGAGAAAATTCTTCCTAATAGCTAACCTAAACCTTCCTTGCTGCAATTTGAGGCTATTGCTCCCTGTTCTGTCATCTGCCACCACTGAGAACAGTCTAGCTCCATCCTCTTTTGAACCCCCCTTTAGGTAGTTGAAGGCTGCTATTAAATCCCTCCCTCAGTTTTCTCTTCTCTAGACTAAATAAGACAACTTTCCTCAGTCTTTCCTCATAAGTCACGTGCCCCAGCCCCCTCATCATTTTTGTTGCCCTCTGCTGGATTTTCTCCAGTCTGTCAACATCCTTTCTGTAGTGGGGACCCCAGAACTGAACACATTACTCCAGATATGCCTTCACCAGTGCTGAATAGAGGGGAATAATCACTTCCCTTGACCTACTGGCAACACACCGACCAGTGCAGCCCAGTATACCATTAGCCTTCTTGGCAACAAGGGCACACTAGTGGCGCATATTCAGCTTATTGTCCACTGTAACCCCCAGGCCCTTTTCTGCAGAGATGCTGCCCAGCCTGTACTGGTGCATGGGATTGTTCTGTCCTAAGTTCAGGACTTTGCAATTGTCCTTGTAGAATGTCATGAGTTTCCTTTTGGCCCAGTCCTCCAATTAGTCTAGGTCCCTCTGAACCCTAGCCATTCCCCCGAGCATATCTACTACTCCTCCCAGCTTGGTGACATTTGCAAACTTGCTGAGGGTGCACTGTATACCATCTTCCAGGTTGCTGATGAAGACATTGAACAAAACTGGCCCAAGGACCAACTCCTGAGGCACTCCACTTCATACCGGCTGCCAAAAAAGACATTGACTCATTGATTACTACCCTCTGAGCCCAATGCTTCAGCTAGTTTTCTATCCACCTTACTGTCCATTCATCCAGCCCATACTTCCTTAGCTTGCCTGTGAGAATATTGTGGGAGTCTATATCAAAAGCCTTCCTAAAATCAAGGTACACCACATCCACTGGTCTCCCCACATCCACAGAGCCAGTCGCCTTGTCATAGTAGGCAATCAGGTTGGTTAAGCATGACTTGCCCTTGGTGAATCCATGCTGACTGCTCCTAATCACCCTCTTCTCCTCCAAGTGCTTAGAAATGGATTCCTTGAGGATCTGCTTCATGATTTTTCCAGGGACTGAGGTGAGGCTGACTGACTGTAGTTCCCTGGATCCTCCTTTTTTACCTTTCTTAAATATGGGCACTATTTTTGCCCTTTTCCAATCATCCAGGAACTCTCCTGATTGCCATGAGTTTTCAAAGATGATGGCCAGTAGCTCTGCAATCACATCAGCCAACTCCCTCAGCACTTTTGGGTGCATCCCATCTGGCCCAGGGTCTTGTATATGTCCAGCTTTTCTAAGTAGTCCCTAACCTGTTCTTTTACCACTATTGGCTGCTCACCTCCTCCCCAAACTGCTGCCAGGTGCAGTAGTCTGGGAGCTGACCTTGACTTTGACGACTAAGGTGAAAAAGGCATTGAGCACTTCAGACTTTTTTGTATCCTCTATGACAAGGTTGCCTCCTCCATTCAGTAACGGACGCACACTTTCCCTGATCCTCCTATTGCTACTGCCAGACTTGTAGAAATCTTTCTTGTTACCCTTCACATCCCTTGCTACCTGTAACTCCAATTGCACTACGGCCTTCCTGACTTCATCCCTGCATGCCCAAGCAATGCTCTTATATTCTTCTCTAGTTGCTTGTCCAAGTTTCCACTTTTAAGTTTCCTTTTTGTCAGTAATTTTACTGAAAAGTTCCCTGCTAAGCTAAGCTGGTCTTCTGCCATACTTGCTAGTCTTACTGCGCATCAGGATGTTTTTTTTCCTGCACTCTTAGTAAGGCTTCTTTAAAGTACAGCCAGTTCTTCTGTCCAGGAGGACAGGGGCAGCGAGAGTCCCGTGGCGTATGCCAGTCGCAAGCTGCTGCCGGCGGAGAGAAGGTACTCCACCATAGAACGGGAATGCTTAGCCATACGGTGGGCGGTAGACCACTTCAGGTATTACCTGATGGGCAGAGAATTCAAATTGGTGACGGATCATGCTCCGCTAAGGTGGCTGAGCACGGCCAGGACCGATAATGCCTGAATAACGTGGTGGGCCCTGGCACTCCAACCTTATAAGTTTTGCATAGTACACCGACCGGGGAAGGATAATGCAGTGGCGGACTTCCTATCCAGGTGTGACGGGGAAGACCAAACCGGGAGCCGAGATGACCAGCCAAATGGACAGACCAGCCTGACGGGTACGACCCGAAATGGGACCGAAGAAGCGCCCCAAGGCATCTTGGGGGGGTTGTGTCCCAGGGATGCCAGGGTTAGAAGGGTACCCCGGGGCCGGACAAGGGGGGAAGTGACCACCTACTTACCCCACACAGAGGCTGGAGCAAGCAGGGACACGCGCGCGGGGAGACCGCCAGCGCGGTTTGTAAGCCGCGCTTATATCCAGCTGGGGCCGGGCAACGCTGGCGGGAGACGCCGCCTGGCAGAGATAAAAGGCGGCCCCGGAAGCAGGGCAAGAAAGGAGGTGGGGGAAGCCCGCAGGGAACCCCGAGAGCGGGACCCGTGCCAGCAAGGCACATGCATCTGGCCCAACGGGGTCAGCCGAGGCAGCGGCGCCGA
>NW_005842715.1:546700-547320 GCF_000455745.1 Alligator sinensis
AGCATGGGGGGAGGAGGAACTGGCTACAGTCGTAGCAGGAGTGCGGGTGGCGGAGCCGGTGAGGCAACTGAGCGCGGACCCTGCGAGAGAAGCGGCAGACGGGCCGGCGTGGAGCCGGCAGTGGACTCAGCGAGAGAGAGAACGCCAGAAACAAGATTCCCAGAGAGAGGGAGCCATGGGCCCCGAGAGTAGGCACCCAGGGAAGTTGGTGGCCTTAAGCCTCCTGACAGGCCGGTAGCCAGGGGGGAGCTCATCGGTCGGGGCTTAGGCACCTGGGTCAGAGCCTGGGCTAGGCGTGATAAAGGAGTTTTGGTTTTAGTTTTAGTATTCGTTTTCTTTTGGCTAGCTCGTAGTTGTAGTGTTGTGGAGGCCTCGGGGCCATACGGGCTAGGGGCAGTCGAGAAACCAGGAGGGGTGAGACCCCTAGGCAGATTCCAGCCTGGGTAGCTTGGGTCCCCGGAATAAGGACCACCAGGAGAGCCAGGACCTGAAACGCGGCGGGGCCACAGGACGAAGGCCACTAGAAGACTAGCAGCAGCAGGTGGCGATTGGCCGGGGTGTAGGGGAGGTCGGAGCCCCGTGAGTGCCCGCCGAAGGCGCAACGCCCCGGGAGGCGGGCA
>NW_005842715.1:547443-562471 GCF_000455745.1 Alligator sinensis
CCCCCCGGGGCCCCTTTTGTGAGCCCGTGGCCAGTGAGAACGGCCACTCGGGCTAGAGCAGCCCGAGAGTGCCTGATCGAGCAGAGGCGGGCACAGAGGCATTACTAGTAAATTTGTGCCCTGGGCAGAACCCTGCTGGAGTGGGGAGGGAGGCGAGGTTACCTGTTCCAGGAACTCAGAGGTCCTGGCTGCTACTAGTGCAAAGTTGTCTGCTTAGCCCTGGTTGCTGATGCTACAGCAATGGCATCGAGTCCCTACACCTGACTGCTGGTGCAACAGTCCAGTGTGGGGCTACTGCAGTAGTACAGACTCCTCAGGGAACCACTATTCTGGTGCCCCCTCTAAGAAGTCACTTGGGGCTTGTGCTCCAGTCTTTCATCCTTTATTATACTACGGATTGGCGTCCTTGTGCTTCTTCAAAGACTTGAACTCGAGCTTAACTTTGTGTACTGAGTTGTTTTGTAGGCCTTGTTCTAGTTCATTTTGTCTCTGTCTCTGCTGGCTTGAATCTGGCCACTTATCTCTTGCAGTATGTCTCTCTTATCTGTCTGGTACCATTAAATGCAAGATGGTTGAATTTGTTCCTCAGCTGCTGGTTGTGGAGAGGTGGAAACAAAAACAATACACACTAGCTCTGGATAAAGAGAGTTTTAACTTGATGCATCTGATCTGTTGATGACCTCACGTTGACAGAACCTTGGGATGGTTCCCCTGGGCTATCTCCAGCATGTCAGAGTATTACAGAACTGACCAGAAACCAAAAAGAAAATAACACAGCGTGGTACACATCTGAAGTATGTTTCCCTCAGACAAAACCTTGTCCTTGCTCTTGTTTGTTGCCTAATAAGTTTTCAAAGATAAGGGAATTTAATTTGCCATCTTCCGGGGTGTTTCACATGGAAATAATTTTTTATTACTGATGGTGGAATAATTCCTACCATTTGGCAAGTATCCAGTACACTATTTGGTATAGTTATAACACACAGAAGCAGTAATAATTGTTTTATAATGAAAAGGGCTCCTTTCATTTCCTGCTCTTCCCATAATTCTTTCTCTATTTAACAAAAGCTCTACAATGGGAAGGCTAAAACTTAACACATTGTGACAGATTTGTTTAACAAATAAAACCAAATCAAGGGATTTAAAGTCCTAAATTACATTGTTCAGTACAATTGAGCATTAGAGGAAGTTGATTTTAATGGGATTATCAATAACAATAATTGTGCCTTTTCTTCTTGCTCCTCTGCTTGAATGCTTTTTTATGTTAGCCATGAATACAAGTTAGGCCAGAGATTCCAGATTCCTCTGCCTACACTGGCTTTTTATTTCATCCATTGCAATGCAATTCAGATTTATTTAGAAATAACAGGGAAATAAAATACCTATATATATTTTTTTGCTTTGTCTCAGTCTCTTGTTTGATTTTCATCATCTTGGCTGTTTCCATGCATAATCCTTGTATTACATGTTTTAAACATATGAGCAAATAAGCATTTTTGTTACCCTGTAAAGGCTTGTTTTACTAGTGTTGGAAGGACTAATGATGCTACTGGATACAGGTGTGTAACCTGTCCGTTAATTTTTCTTTATGGAGAATTTGGGCTTCTCTTTATGGAGAAATTAGCTTACTGGGAGTTGATGGTTACAGGGTACTTTGCCCAGTTGTTGTTTGCATTGTGGTAGCAGCCAGAACTACAGTAGGAAGATCCTCTGTGACCCTGGCTATAATTAAAGTTTTGACCTTCTCCTCCCTAAACTGATACTGTTACCAGCTTTTCATGTAGGTTGAATACTTTCTTTGGTTCATCTGTCACCGTGTAAACAAGCATATGAACTTTGTGGCTTAGAGCCCTCAAAGGTTAAGCCTATGCTTAAGTGTATTGAAAAGTGTTTCCTTTTAGATGGAAAACGAAATAAACCAGGAATATACTTTAGAAGCACGTATTGCTTTATTTTTATATTTATTTGCTTTTATTACATGGTTGTATTGTGCTGTCTCCTGCTGAGGTGTATTCTTTGTCTGATCATATTTTTATCATGTGATCATCATTTCTCTTAACTTCTACTGTCAAATATACTTTCTGAATGTTGGGCCTGTTGTAGCTTGTAAGTAATTGTTTATTCTGTCTGTTTGCTGTCATGATGAAATCTTAGGGGTGTCTCTACATGTGCTCCATGGTAGCATGATGGGGTGTTAATTAAAGCATCTGCTGGACAGCCACTCTAATTTAAACATTGCAGTGTCATGTGTATTCAGTGTCCCACCTTTTAAAATGGTGGCAGGGGTGCTTTAACTAAAGCTTTACCTGATGGTTAATTAGTCCTGTGATCAGGCACCTTTAAAGCTCTCTGCAGCTGTGCACTTCTGTCAGGGCATGGCTGTACAGCATTTTCAAGGGGCCAATTGTGCAACAAACAACTTCTATGCCCTCAGTGCCTGCATGTGCATGTGTGCACACTCACTCCTTTGAATATCATTTTCATAGCAACTAAGGTAAAAAGTAAGTAATCCATGAGCTATGGATGGTGAACACTATTCAGGCTAGCTGTTGAAATCAAGCTGCACAAGATGTCTCATCTGAGGTTAGATTAAAGGCATTAATAATGAACATAGCCTGATTGCTGAGGATTTGTAGCAAGCAGCTTTGAAATCAAATAGCATCAAGGGTACTACCTATGACAAACTGAAGATGTGCTCTGAATCCTAACATATTCCTCAAGCAGAAACATTATTGGAATTCTACTCAAGCAAGCGTGCACACATACACACTGACACAGGCTTGTAGCATCCAATTGATGTGAGAGGTACTACATACATATAACATCCTTCTGCTGGGAAGGTTTGAGATACTATAAACAGTAAAGACTGTCAGATCCAGTAAATTATGAGTTTTCAACAACAGAATAACTCATTTTAATCTCAATCATAGGATTGCCAGATTTACAAGAACAGTGTGTTGAAGTGTTCTTGAAAGGTAGCTGGTAATCCAGCTAGAGCATCTCCTATTTGGGCATTTAATACAGTGTGTTAATGGGATTTATTTTCCCAAACAAAATCAGGCTTGTTTGGGAAAATAAAATGCATCAGGTTAATTAGGGCCTTGTTACACATTACACTTAGCACATGCTAATTTTAATTGGTGTTAAAATAAGCATGTGCTTTGAGCAGTTGCAAATTAAAGGTTAATACCCCCTGCAATGTGCACAGCTCTGACCTGCCCTTGGAGAGCTGGTGAGTGGGGCATGGTTAGGAGTCACCTTTGGCTCTGTGCCTGCTTATCTTACCTGTTCTCAGGGTAAGGAAGGTGGCCCAGATTGTGGGCTGCCCCTGACTACCCTGACTGGGTCCTCACTGCACCCTCATCCTCAGATCTAGCACCTGCCCCCCCACCCCCCCCCTGTTGCTGGCTCAGATCTAGCTGGCCACTATTCCCCCATCTCCCCTGTCCATGAGGTTCCCTCCCTGCTCCCCAGCCCTCATGGCTCACCCCTGTCCCCCCACCTCCCCATGTCCCCTAGCTCACCTGCCTTGCCAGTACTGTCCCAGGAGAACAAGCAAGGGGAACCTGTCTGCCTGGCTACCATCACTGCTGGGCTGCTACTGTTCTCTGGGTCTGGAAAGGACCCAGAGCAGGAGAGGAGTGGGGACTGTTACCTCTAGGTGCTTTCCTGCTGTCACTGGGGAGTAATATAGAGTGGCTGGGAGCAGTGCCTCCAGAGATGCTGGAGGACTGCTCCCAATTGCTTTTGGGACTGTGGAGCAGTCACACACGACTGCAACACGAGCTGCCTTAAACCAATTAGATAATTCTCAATGGAAGAGGATTATCTCTGAGCAGCTGAGAGGGCCCTTAGCACATGGTTCTTGCTCCAGTGTGTGGACACTCCTGGTTTAAGGGCCCTTAACATGTATTTAAATTAATGTGTAACAACACCCTAAGAGAATATAGAAAGTAACTGGGAAATAGAAACTACATAGAGAGTTTGCCAATTAGACGTTTGAAATGATTATGATGTGAAATATTAAGCTGTTTCACTTTCTAATTGTTGCCAGGACTAATGATAATAGTTCATTCAGCCTGTTAAAGTGACTGTTTTACTCTGGCAGAGGCAAGATCTGAAACTGGAACCTCAAACCTAAATCTCTTGCAGTATTATCCAGATCCTTGTGTAGTGTCAAGGTTTTATGCTGTGTTTGGGGTTGGCTTTATCAACAAAGAAACTGATAACAATACAACTCACCCACTTCCAGGTTTGGTGGTGGTCAGGGTGGTACCTGCACCTTATTTTTCAGGATTAGCCCTATGACCAAGGGATGGGGTGGAGGGGTGATAAACATGGTGCTAGTGAGATACTGGCAGATATCTCATGATTCTTGCTAATGGCATAAAGGACAGTTTTGAGGTTTCAGTTTTATCAAATCCAAAGCTCAGGCTAGAGCTCATTGGATCTGACCACCATTTTGTTCACTCATTGGTAGGTTTGTTTAAGGGAGAACAGAATAAACCCAGAACATACTGTGATAAATGTTTGTAGTATATTTTTATATTTGCTTTGAATGTGATACCCCTTGGGCATGGTGTAAGTTCAGTTCTTTACATTCCGAACTTGGATGATTTCTTAAACATGCTTCAAGATGCATGTGAGAAATATGATAGGATGATACCCACTCATTAAGCAGGTGAATGCTAACAGTTTTATGTGAGTGAGGGGCTTGATACTCTAACCACTAAAATCACACTTCTGCCTTATGCTGTACAAAATTAATATTTCTTGGAAACTGTAGCTGGATAGAAGGATAATTGAGATTGAATTGTGTCTTAAAGGAACTGGTTGGAATCATTCAGTTCATACGATACTTAATAGAAAAAGAAATTTGTGGGGGGAAATATCTTACTTGTTTGGAAATCTGTGCATCAATCAATTTGCTGCTCAGTCTTCCTATTTTACGCTTACACACAGCAGGCGTAATAGCGCTGAAGTGCTAAGAAGCTAGGCTCTTGCACTGACCTTGACATAGAGGATCATACTGTATTCATTCATTTCAGTCCTGATTCCCATTTACCCTTCTGCCTCTCTGCTGTCTAAACTGAAATGGAATACTGGAGACAGAAAATCTATATTGCCAGCTGTATACAGAATTCCCTTTTGAATAGAAAATGTCCATCATTTAAAGGAAAAAAGACAAATAGAAAATGCAAAAATGCTATCACAAACTCATAGTGACTCTCATGTAAATAATCACTCAGAAAGCATTTCAGCCTGTGATCCTGTATCTGTAAGAATTTGTAGTTGTGTGGTAAAAATTGGAGTGTGGTGTTCAGTACGTGAAGGCTGCTGCCCAGTGAGCTTCACGCTACCCTTCGCTATAGCTCAGAAAGCAGTTCCAAGAGCCTTCCCATTTCACAGCTGCTTTGCCCGAAACAATCACCGAGATCCGTATAATATCACTGCAGCAATAAAGCTGGCAATCAAAATAATGACAGGGCAGCTGAGTGAAATTCATTGATCATAGGAGTTGACTGTGCTATGCTTCCACTTTCTACAGTTCTATGCATCAGACAGTGTCTGTATTCTTATGTAACATGCTTGCACGAAGCCATAAAGCAAGTGCTATGTGGAGTGTGACAAAGGGTTGTTCAAAGCTGTGAATCTCCTTTATTATTACCAACAGTGGCTCAGCAGCCATAGATGATATTTGTGGCTCTGATCTGCTTGCATGAGAATGCATTCCATTAGCACAATGAAGACTGAGTAAACTGCAAAGAAAATATTCAGCCAGTCATCCTAAGTAATAAACTTTTTAAAAGAATGCCTTTCCTTCCAGGTTGAAAAGCCTCAACATGGGCTAGTTTAAACCTCTTCCTGTTGATTTCCAAATCCAAATGTATAGCTTGTTTGAAAAATAAATCATCGACCCTACTTGTTCTTTGATCTTACTTGGAAGAAATATAACCGGGTATTTCCATATGCATTTTGGTTTTTGCAAAGAACTTCACCTTCTTCATGAAGTCACTCTGAACACTGCAACTTGAATGCAAAAAGGAGTTTTTTTCAGAGCTGTTAAAAACAATATCTCTGTTCATTTCAGATAATTTTTCCATTGTCATTGGTGTCCTCCCGTACTACTTTTTTTCATTCTTTCACAATGGCTAGGGTAGGCCAGGATTATCCAGCATAATCAGTAACTTAAGTTAGAAAAAAGAAAGTTCTTTTGGAGACCTATCCAACTAAGACCTATATAGTAATCTAGATCTCACACAAATCTTTGACACTTGGGAAAAGGAAATGGTGCTCAGAAGCAGTGTAACAGGTGAAGTTTGCACCTACCAGAAGGGGTAGGGGTGTTTTAAGAGCTGGGGAAGAAGAGAGGGTGGAGGAATCTTCCCCATGATGGAAACTCTAAAATAGTCCCTGGCTGCTACTGCCACTACCACCATATCATGCTCTGCCCATCCTGACTTAAAGCAATGGCACCTGGGTGTTCGTATAGTGGCACTGCTGTTACAAGAACAATGCTGAGGGGCTGCTCTTGCTGCTGGGGCATGGACTTCATTGGGGTGCAGAATGATTTGGGCACCTCTAAGTGGGCAGTCAGGGCCTCTTGTCCACCCCTAGTTATGCTAGGTCTCACAGCAGTTTTCTTGCATACCCTATTCTTTAAAATGGTACCAGGAAAAGAAGCCTTCTCTGTTCTCAGAAAAGCCCTTTTGGTGAGAAGTATAGGGAGAAAAGAAACAGGGACTGAACCTTGTCATGCCTGTTGCCAGTCCTTGCTTTGTTCCTCTCCTGTCCATAGACCATTATATTTCTTGTGTGGAAAATAGAGCTATGTGGTGACCCCGTGTAGATTCATTGGTGATTTTCTTGGTTATTCTAAACACATAACAAGCTTCTTTAATTTTGTTATATAGTGCTTTATTTTTATTTTTTCATTTTAAAGGTGCAGTAGCATTATTTGCTGTTTTTGAAAGCTTCACTGAAATCGGATCAACTGTAACTAGCCAGTAATGAATGATTGACAGTGTATAGATTGCTGTTTTGTTAAGGTTGCTGTCTCAGTGTTAAACAAATGCAATCTTGGGTAAAGGCAGAATCCAGCTTCCTGTATAGATTTGTAGATTGACCAGGAATAAATAGATTTTTAAAAATGATTGATAGCATAATGCTGAGAGTTACCAAAGATACTCCTTTTATTAAAAGAGCTTTTAGGCAAGTTTGAATAATTGAAAAGCATATGTGTTATTTTTTTTATTTGATAATTTCCATAATTTTGGGGACAAGTGACAGCTTTAAATTAAACTGTGTAGACTGGCAAACTGTTTTTGTCTTGGAAGCGGCAGCTGCTTGTGCATGCAAGCATGGCTTTTTAATACACATTGTGTTTTACTAGCTTATAAATATGAATACGCTTTTGACTGTAAAAGTGTAATTGTATTTGTGAGGGCATTTTAATTTTACAGCTTATTTTCACTGATGAGGTCACAATTACTTTCAGTGAACAATTGGTTCATTAATTTTTAAGCAAACAGCATTAACAATTTCTATAAATAGCTCCTGTAATAAAACTTCGTTATGCTTCAATTTCTAGGTTCTTCATAGTTTGTAAACAAAGTTTGTAAAGAAACTTTTAAATATATAATCTGAGTTCTGCCAGGAAATGACAGCTATGGCATTGTAATGCTTGATATTTCTGTTATTACTCATAAGAAATTTTTTAAAAAATGTACCTTGCATTTCAGTTTCAAACGTGATTTAGAATATATTGACTTTTCTCATGTAGGTGCTTTTCAAAATGTTACCCATAATGCAATACCACATGCTGGCTTTGTTCCTACTTCCAAATCAAGTGATTGCTCCTATTTGTAGAGGAACATGCGATAATGGAAATTTCATCAGCTGTCTGTGACATCTTGCTCCCCCTTAAAAAGGGGATAACAACATTTAGAAAGGAAAAGGCCAGCATAGGCTAGGAATGCAGGGAAATTGAGGATCAAGTGGTGACTATTCCTATTGATCTGTGAGGTCACCATTTACTATCTTGGCATTATATGCACTTCTCTCCCATGAGGGTAGTTCACTGTTCACTACCTTTGTCATTTGAGTTAAGTTTACTACTGTGAAACTAATGCTAGTCAGGCTAGTCTTAATATCCACGTCCATTCAATAAATAATAGGTGCCATATCCAAGATAATGTGCCATGTGTAGGAACTGGTTCCAAGTCCACCCCATTTCAGTCTGACTATACAGATACCATTTTCATGGTACCACCAACAGGAAGGGACCATTAGAGGAAGATGCTATGTAACCATAGTTTTGCTTTTTACTTTCTAATCTGTTCCCTATCCTCTGTGTAAGGATGAAAGTACATGGCTAATGGTAAAAATGAGGCACTGAATCAATGCAACTATTTGGAAACAAAACATCAGAGAAGGTACTACCTAACATAGAAACACAGTTCCTGATTCTGCAGCAGTCTACACTCATTTTACATCAGTGTTTAAGCAGTTTGTATGTTGGGTTGTTTTTTTTTGACCTATGGATATCCAGGGGTCAAAAAAACCCATGCAAAAAAAAAAAAAGCTAAAAAAAGCAGAGCAGTGTACGTGGGGTCAGCATACACCACTCAAAACCAGAGCCTGGCTGGCTGGAGCCATGTTCTGGCTGCCAGCCAGGCTCTGAATGGCAGGATCGCCACTGCTGCAGCCCCAGGAGGCCCCCAGGACCCCAGGTAAGACTGCTGGGGCCAGCCCAGTGTTGGCCCTAGCCTCCCCTAGCCCACCCAGGATAACCTGCCACATGCCAGAGGGTGTGTTGTACAGGTGTTCCTTGGGGACAGCTAGCAGTGGCACAAGGTGTCCCACTGCTAGTTGTCCCTGGGGAACAAAATGTCCATGCTTGTGTGGATGCAGCCTTTGTGTGTAAATGTTAGCAATGGGTACTGCTGTTCCTGTTAAACATTCTTTTTCCCCTTTCTTTTCATAGATTGCTATTGTGTATTCTTCATGTGATCTCCACGTATCTCCCTGAATTCCATGTGGGGAAGAGGTGACCATTGTGTGAGTACCAGGGATGGTAGAGACCGTAGAGGAGAATTTTGCCCTTAGTTTGTAACATTATGTTTCTAAAAGGGTTTTGAGGTTCTTTTGGCATGAAAACGGCTTTCTGAATGTTATGTTTTTTGGAAATCCTCATCAGAGATATCACATTAGGATGGCTGACAGCAGAGAGGTAAATGCCAAAGGTTCTCAATTAGAAATTCATACCTGAAGTCACTGGGCCACATTCTGGCCTCGTTAACATGTAATTTGAGGGAGAATATTGGGCTTTAAGTCAGGTCAGAATTAAGCCCTGTGTGAATTAGAAGGATGTTGATTGCCAGCGACTGTAGAAAATACCCTTGCTAGGGATCATTGAACTGGCTCTAATTCATTTAGAAGATTGACACATTCTGGATAAAACAGCTGCCTCACTCAGCTGAGCAGCAGGAAGGGTAAAATTCAGGAAGGGTACAATTCAAATCCATAGTTGCTGATTCAGGTTTGAGAGTGCAGATGTTGACATGCAGGTAACACCTGTTGCTGTTGCAGTTCAACGTTACTGCTTCAGAACTGCAGAATTTTCAAGCCTTTTCCCAGTTGTGTTACTAATTGTTGCTTTGAAGTTACAACCAAGGAAATGTAAAGGCAGACAAAACATGCTACCAGGTAGGAGGACCATGAGGCAATAGAACGTTTGAATTCATAAATCCACTTACAGGAACCAAAATGCATTTTTGGGTATAAAGTGGTTCATATGTACAAAATATGCATGTGAATAACTCTGGGGTCTGCATACTTGCAGTGGGGTTCTTGCCATATACATTGGGCAGATATTTCCATCCAAGTGTGGATGCATACACCCGTTTTACTCATTTCTCCCCAAAATTAAATGATACCTTTGAAATGTACTGGGGAGGTTACTTGGTTAATAGTGGAGTTATTGTCATTGAACTTTTGACTCTTTTATGAAGGCTGCAATCTCTTGGAATTGATAGTCTCTGATGCTTAGCTTGAGAACCCAGACAAACATAGAAAAAGTATATGAGAGATGGAGAAGCCCTTTGAGTAACTTTGAAACAGTTTTATAGTTGACAAATGGGGGAACTAGATGCTGTTTTATAATAAAGGACATGCTTATGTTCCCATGAAGATGGCGGGCAAAGCTCCTGTTGATTTTTCTATGTAACTTACCTATAAATATTTAGTAGAGATTAAATCAGCCATTCTCAACCTGGGTGCCACAGCATCCTGGGGTGCCATGAGATTCTTTTAAGGGTGCTGCTAAGTATCAGCACTGTTAGGTGTACAAACATATACACGATTCACAGCAAAATCCCAGAGATTTCAAATAGGAATCCATAGTACCCAAAACAGTCTGACCTGTTGCTGTCTGTCTGACAACAGAGGAATTACTCTCTTTTTCTACAGTCAAAAAAGAATGAAAGCTAAGACCTGGAATTTTCAGAGGGATGTCTTGCGTCTAAAAGGTTAAGAACCACTGGATTAAATAGTTATATTTGGCAGGGGTTCCAATGTGTGATTTCCTCCCAGTCACCTTGCCCATTAGGTGATCATTTCTTTTTAAGAGACTGCCACCATTTTGTTCTGACATGCCAGAGATTTTTTACTGTCACAAGTGGAATCGGAAATAGAGTTTGAATCCAAACTCATTTCCCTTTACTCTGGTGCTCAAAAGTTAAAACCTTCTTAAGCCAAACATTAGCATTTCACAAAAGGGAAGTCTATATGCTATTCCCATAATGGTTATTTAAAGAACACAGCCATATCTTTTGAATATGCCTAAAGATGGCAGCTATAATAGGAAAAAAGTGAGAAGCAGGAACCTTATGGCAGCATTAAACGTCTTAAATGACAAACCTATAATTGTAGAAGAAAAATGATTCCCTGGATACACGTTATATCTTCAAGTTCTAAACTGCAGAGTTCTTACAGAAATTGGTTTCTGCCCAGGAGGAGATAATGTCAGTCAAGATGCTTGTTTTTTTTGATCAGCTCTTTGCTCCTACAGATGGGGAAAAGTCTTCCCATTCACACAGCAGCACTTAGAGCATAGCTGAACGTTAAAATACACTTTTATTTCCTTACTTAGGGTTTCATCAGGACTTAAATGGGAAAAATCCACTGTGCAGTTAAAAAAAAAAAAAAAGTGTTGAAAGTGCTGTTCTAATTTTAGTGTGACCTAGACATATAGTATAAGTGTGATCATGGACAGAGTTGGTGAAAAATTTTAATTTTTTGACAAAAAATTGTTTGGGAAAATCTTTTGTCAAATCGGACTGTTTTGGGTAAACTCACCTTTTTCAACAACAACAAAAAATTGATCAGTTGGGCTTCACAAGTCCAGGATGAAGGAGAAACAGAAGAGAGAGAGCAAGAGAGAGAGAAACTCATCTGTGAAGTGGGTTCAAGGATTGCTTCCGTGTAGGGTGCTCACCTGGTCTCTATATCATAAAAGCATATCCCAACCACCAAGCATTCTCTTTCTCCAAAAAACATTCTTTTTAACTATTTTCAATATTCTTTTGAGAGAGAGAGAGAGAGGTTGAGAGGAGGATACAGATGGTGGGAAGACAAGGTGAAGGAGATTCAATATCTCACTGATATCCACAGTTTTTTCAATGCCGCCAAAGCCATTTATGGTCTGAACACTTGGGCACCAACCCTCTCGAGACCTAAAGATGGAAGAGACCTGATCAAGGAAAGTGGAAGGAGCATTTTGAAGACCTTCTCAGTTGAGACTCCGTTGTTGACGAGGGGTTCTCAGGTCTATTGTGCAACACCCTTTCAGAGATATGATCTCAGAATCCCTCCAACCTTTGATGAGGTGAGGAAATCCATCAAGCAGATGAAGAACAACAAGGCATCTGGAGCTGATGGAATACCTGCTGAAATCTTCAAGCTGGGAAAAGAGGAGCTCACATTACAGCTCCATGCCCTCATCTTAATGATCTGGAACAGTGAGGAAACCCCAGAGGACATGAGGGATGCCATAATTGTGACAGTTTTCAAGAAAGTTCAAGTCTGATTGTGGAAATTACAGAGGGATCACCTTGTTGTCCACAACAGGAAAGATCATTGTGAGAACCCTCCTGAACTGTCTCCTTCTACTTACTGAAGAGCTCCTCCTGAAATTCCAGTGTGTGTTTAGGGCATCAAAGCATAACTGAAATTTTCAAATTTCCAGAAGGCACGGGGCCCTGGGTGACAGCCCAAGTGACCTGGAGCTGTCCAAAGGTGCACGGCTCTCCATTGCGCTGTGCTGAGCCAAGCTGGGCTGCACCCGCGCAAAGTGGCAAAGGCAGCACTGGGTGCCAGGCAGCTGGGGCTGAGCTGTGCTGCCCCGTGCTGAGCAGGGGGGCTGTGCCAGGAGGCCCTATGCATCCCAATGGCCACTGCTGCACCTGGTGAGCTGTGGGGGAGGGGGTGCTGGGGCCCTGTGAGGAGGGGCTGTAGCCCCTGTGGGGGAGTGCTGGCTCCTGTGGGGGGTCAGGTGGGCACTGAGGGGGGGCTGTGGCCCTGTGAAGGGAGCTGTGGCTCCTGTGGGCGGGGGCAGTCCGTGAGCTGTGCAGGGAGGCTGTGCCCTGCAGGGGGCAGGGGACCCACCCCTCCTGAGCAGCCCTCCCCCATATGGCTCCCCCACACCCACAGTCCCCCTACAATCCACCCACAAATCCCACACTGCTAAGACACACCCACAAACCCCTCACCCACATACCTGGCCCTGTGGGTCAGGAGTGAGGGAACTGGGGTGGGGGTAGGCTGTGGGTTGAGAATGAAGAGCTAGGGCAGGGGTGGGGCACTGGCATATCAGTGCTGTTCAGTGCTGTACATTCTGGTGAGCAAAGGGAGTAGGAGCAGCTCTGGTTTTTCTATGATAAAAAAGCCAAAAGTAAATGCCAAAGTGTATAGATATTTTGAATTTATTTTATTATGATGATAGAGGCACTGGTAGGCTTCCAAATTACTTAAAATTTGTAAATGTATCAATAAAACATTCCCCAGGTAATCTCTCTCTCTATAATGGCATTTCATTTTAATAGTGCAAGAACACAATTTGGGGTTTTTTAATGAGAGAATTTGGGTTTCTTATCAGAGAATTTGCAATTTTTAAACATGGAACACCAGGATCTCTGCTGGTGAGACAAGTGGTGAGACCCATGCAGAGGAGCCTGTCCAGGGCCAGCACTGGGGACCCAGCTGGAGGGCAGACGAGGTAGCTGACCTCTTGGCCATTTGGGGCAAAGAGGACATACTTGGACAGTTCAGCGTGGGCCACCGCAAAGAGCACATCTGGGTGATAGCTGCCAGATGGCAGAGCGGGGGCAGCCCATCCAGGTCAGGCGTGCAGCCATGGGGCCACAGGTCCAAGGGGGCAGATGCTGTTGCACATGGCAGCAGGTTACAGCCAGGCACCAGCCCCCACTGCCAGATTGCTGCAGTGGGTAGAGGGTGCAGGGGCCACTCCAGGTCAGGGCTGCTTCAGCAGTCCAGCTGGCACAATGGGTAGTGTCCCCAGATACCAAGTGGCTGGGTCTCAGAAGCTCCTGAGGGCAAGCAGTCCTGAGCTGCTTGCCAAAGCATGTTTTTATACTGCTGGGGCCAGCACAGGGAAGGTTTTTATACTGCTGGGGCCAGCATAGGCTCTAGTTCTCCCCTGGCTGTAGATCCGGGAGGAGCTGGGCAGGGTTATTTTGCCCCAAGTGGCACAACTTGCCCCACACCAAAGTGTATGTCTGGGCATGTGTGCTGAGGCAAAAATCCACAGGTCAAATTTGTGCTGCTCCTATTTGTGCTGCTGCAAGTGCATGTGCCTGCATGTGTGGATATGCCCAAGAAGGGCAGAGAAAGCTGTCTTGACATCCATAAGGCCAACTTGAAAAAAAATGCAACATTGACATCAGCTGGTAGGAAACTGTCACCCAGAACCACCCCAAATGGAGGAAGAGTCTGCTCCAAGGATCTCAGTACTTTGAAGTCTTATGATGACAACAGGAGATGGAAAAGTGGGAGTGGCAGAAACAGTGTGTTATGGACTGAATTGAGAATCTGGTGTCCTCCACCCTGCATGGAAACACATGCCTGACTTGCAGCAGAACCTTTAAATCCCTGAGCAGCCTTATTGGCCATTTTCAGACCCACAGATAAGACAATCATGAAAGACAATCTTCCTTGACAGTGAGGGATTGATAAAGAAGTAGTTTCATGTCTTCTTGTATCGAAGGAATGGAATGGAGTTGCATCATTTCAGGTTTATAGCAGGAAAAGAAACACTCCTTAATTTCCGGCCGCTTGGTCCTGAATCTAGTAAACTGCAGCTGGTCTTGAACAGTCTCTTGGGGTTTTGCTGGTGCACTACAAACTTGCTATGGCAAAATAGATGTAATTTTCTTAGATTTTAGGAAGGCCTTTGATGCCATATCTCATCCCATTTTCGTAAATAAATTAAGAGGCTGTGACTTAGATGCTTACATGATCTGGTGGGTGGCAAATTGGCTTGGGGGTCACACTCAGAGAGTGGTAGTAGATGGGTCGGTATTGACTTGGAAGGATGTGGGTAGAGGGGTCCTGTGAGGCTTGGTCCTTGGACCTGTATTCTCCAATGTCTTCATCAGTGACTTGGATGTGGGCAGGAAGTGTACTTTGTCCAAGTTTGCAGATGATACTAAATTGTGGGGGGAAGTGAACACTCTGGAGGGTAGGGAACGACTGCAGGCAGACCTGGACAGATTGGAAAAGTGGGTAGAACACAATAGGATGCAGTACAACAAGGACAAATGCAGAGTGCTGCACCTAGTGTGTAAAAATATCCAGCACACCTACTGGCTGGGGAATGACCCTTTCAGCAGCACAGAAGTGGAAAGGGATCTCGGAGTCATAGTTTCATAGTTGGTAGGGTCGGAAGGGACCTGAGCAGATCATGAAGTCCGACCCCCTGCCATGGCAGGAAAGAGCACTGGGGTCAAAC
>NW_005842715.1:562955-600711 GCF_000455745.1 Alligator sinensis
CCCCACACTGTCGGCCCATGTTCATTTTGGCATCAATAATGACTCCAAGATCCTTTTCTGCCTCTGCACTGATGAGAAGGGAGTTCCCCAGCCTGTAGGTATGCTGCTGGTTCTTCCCCCCCAAGTGCAGCACCTTGCACTTGTCAGTGTTGAAACCCATCCTGTTCTCATCTGCCCACCCCTGTAACCTGTCTAGATCCAATTGCAGCCTATTCCCCCTTCTAGCATGCCCACTTCCCCCCCCATCTTAGTGTCATCTGAGAATTTGAACAGGGTGCTTTTTACCCCCTCGTCCAAGTCACTGATGAAGATGTTGAACAGTGCAGGTCTGAGGACTGAGCCCTGCGGAATCCCACTGCCCACATCCCTCCAGGCTGAATAAGACCCGTCCACCACCACTCTCTGGGTGCGGCCCTCCAGCCAGTTAGTGACCCATTTGACTGTGTAGGTGTTGACCGCACAGTCCCCTAGTTTTTTGGTGGACTCCAAGATGAACATAGGTCGTCAGTGTGATGAAATCATCAGCAAAGCTAACTGAACTTTATCATGAATCACCACATGCATGACAAATAGAACCAAAGAGGTGATACTACCCCTCTATGCGGCATTGGTCAGATCACAGTTGGAGTACTGATTCCAGTTCTGGGCACTGTACTTTAAGAAGGATTTGGATAAACTCGAGAGGGTCCAGAGGAGAGCCACTCATATGGTTAAGGGTTTAGAGGCCAAGCCCTGTGAGGAGAGACTAAGGGACCTGGACCTCTTGAGCCTCTGCAAGAGAAGGCTGAGAGGTGATTGTGTGGCTGCCTACAAATTAATTAGGAGGGGCGCAGCAAGGAATCAGAGATGCTGTGTTCACCAGGTCACTTCTTGGAGTAACAAGGAGCAATGGTCACACACTGACAGAGAGCAGATTTAGGCTAGACATCAGGAAAAACTTCTTCATGGTAAGGGTGGCCAAAATTTGGAATGGGCTTCCAAGGGAGGTGGTGCTTTCCCCTACCTTTAAAAGAAGGCTGGATAGGCATCTGGCTGGGGGCATCTGACCCCAGCACTTTTTCCTGCCCAGGGCAGGGGGTCAGACTCAATGATTTATTGTGGTCCCTTCCTACCCTAGCATCTATGAATCTATTAAAATTAGTTCCTCTTCAATCACAACCACAGCAACAGTATGGGTAATATAGTTCATGTTCATGTAAGTTGTGTCAACATGTCTGCTGGGGGGGTTTGCTCATTGGCGATGCATAGGGGGTACACATGCACCCCCTAAGATTGTCCGTTCCCCCCATGAGAGAAGCACCAGTGGCACTTCCAGGCTTTGCTGCTGGCATTTCCCCTGGTTGGTGATCAGCTGCTGGGGACCCCTCCAGTCTGTGATTGGTCACTGGTGCCCCACCAGTATTAGGAGGCAGTAGTCTCCCATGGTTTTGCTGGCAGTGCTTTTGTTCACCCAAGTTAACTGATGTAGTTGAGCTGGCAAAATGTTATAGCATTGACTTGGCTGTAGATTACTTCCTTCACCACATGTAAACTGCAGGTCTACCTGTTCCTACCTTCTCCATCTACCCCTCATCTATGTGTCTGCTGGGGAGAGCAGTGGACAGACAGACAGACCAAGTTCCAAATAGGCCATGAGCAAAGTTATCTGAACTACTTTTTATGCCTCTCTGGGTGGCAATCTAGCTTTTAGTCTCTCTTTTTTAAAGTGATTATGTGTCCAGTGCTAATCCCAGTGAAGTCAATGACCTCATATTGAGCAATATAAAAAATATACAAAAGCAATGTACATTTATAAAATATATAACAGTATATTTTCCAGCAGGCTGCTGCTTTGTAGGAAAAAAACCCTGGTATATCTAAGACCTTCAAGGGCATGAGGAGTTGATGAAAAGCTTAGTACAAAACAGCAAAATGCATGGCAGTTTATTTTAGGCTAGCACAGCCTTATAGTAATTTTCATTTTTGTGTGGTCTGATGTTTAGAAAATGGGATTATGCATTTGAAAAACTTAGATCTAATCCTGTTGGTCATAAATTGACTATATGAATGTAGGCAAGTCCATGCCTGTGGTCCAGTTACCCCATACTTACAACTGTAGATGGCAATAATTAATAAAGGCGCAATTTTATAGATGACTTGTGATTTAAACTATAACCTTATGTCAGTGACTGTAGAACTCTAAGAATTCAGGATGGCTCTGAAGTGTATCTGTGTCCTAACAGGTTTTTTGGTGCTCAAGCTTACATTTAAAATATTCTGAAGTTTCAGAAGTGATCACTTTGCTCTGAACTGCATCCTAATGTTGCTGTGCTGCATCAGTCTGAGATGGAATGATTATTTCACTTATCAGTCATATTAATGATTGGTATCTGAATATGTCATGCCTGAAAAGGAAACTGACTTTTTGTTGGAGTCATGCAAAAGATATACCAAACTCTCTCAAATCAATCCAAAAGTTACATTGCTATTGTCCCATAAAAGCTTAGGATAATATCTTTGTTAAGTGATGAATCATTTATGAAAAAAATCACTGAATTTCCTATTGCATTTTGAAGCTGAAAATCTGTAACCACTAAAATACTATTGGAAATGGATAATAATATATTATAAACTGTTCTTCTACATGGGTAATTTCTTAAACATATTAAAGAGTGGTAATAGGAAGGAAAGTAAAACGTAAAAAATACTAATAATCAAAATAGAAGAAATAAAAAATCTTTAGACTGTTCTGGTGGAAAATGTATATTTCATGATGTTTTATACTTTTTCCTAAGCAGGCAAAGCTTTTTTAATTATTCATTTACTAAAACAAGAATGTGTAGGAGTATAATAACTTTAAAGTAACTTTGAATTATTTTAATGATTATTTCTTGAGAATATCAAATACAACTGTGAAGCTTACAATTGTTTTAACCTTCCCAAATGTCAAATGATTGAAATAGTGCATAAAACCATTTACCTTACCACTGGATAAATGGGCCAGAAGTTGTTCATTTTTTATTTAAAAAAAAGAAGAAAATAAATATAACAACCAGCCAAGTGGTGGAAAATGTGCTTAATCCCCATTTCAATATATTTAATTATTGCCATTGCCTCAGCACAAATACCAGCACTAAATTAAACACCAGAGGGAATACCACTATTCAGCAGTCTTGTGCGATGTGGTAATGGAGCTATATTTTTGGGAAATGTGAATTAGTGATGGTTGTAAGCTTCATTTTATACTAGTAAGCAAACAACTTATTTTTTTATAATTGGTGTGCCTGCTGTCCTTGAACATTTTTGAGCCTTCAGGACTGAAAGCTTAAGGCAGAAAGAGGGATGAGTATTGAGGGAGTTAAGGGTAACACAACAATCTGATATAAAAATTTAATGAGCTCTCTTTTGACACCATAATTTGTCTTAGCAAGTTTCTCTAGTGAGCGAGGCCAGAAGCCATATGTAGATGAGTTTTTCTTGTGACTTGTGCTTGCCAGACTGCTGCAGCTGCAGGGAATATTTGGGTGATGAAATGATATTACACATAATGGGGTTGAAGAAGACTACAAGTCATTTCCTTCAGGGAAGCATACTGTGTTCATTTTTTAAGAGAGCTTGCACTGAAAGTCAGAAGTTCAAGTCTGTGTTAAAATGTTGCAAAATCTATGAAGTGAGGTTTGTGGAAGCATAACAAGTACCAAGTGCAACTTGCTAATTAGCAGTTCTGCTCCTGTCACGATTGCTTGATTGAGCATGTGTCTTTCACTTCATAAACACTGTATTTATAGTACCTGTGTTTTGTGAGCTGAGCCCCAATCTCTATTGCTATAAGATATTTTTGCAACTGATGTTCAGAGAAGAAATCCTAGAACTCTATTGCTAGAACTATGTGTTGTGATATTTGGCTTACAGAGTGCTCTGTTAGATTATTCGGTTTATCCATACATTCCAGGCAACTTTGAAAACATAATTTGGATAGTGGGTTGTGGTCACACAGATCTGCGATGTGGGTATTTTCATTCAAATTTGCTCTGAAGTGCTAATATATATATTTATATAATTAAAATTATATAATTAATAAATTTGCGCTAATGCTAATATAACGGCATGTAGTATCCATTGAGAGGATGGCCTTGTAGTTAATGTGCTGACAGAACTGGATTTAACACCCAACTTTAGAATAATCACCTTTTTTACTGAGGGAAAGTGAGTTTATCACTTTCCTTCAGTTCCTTAACAAAATGGAGATGCTAATTCTTTCTTTCTTCTTCTCCGTTGTTTTTTCACTGAATTCACAATTCAATCAGTAAATCTGTTTTCAGCAATAACAATTCATCAAAATCTATTTTCAGGTAACAGTAAAAGCTTTCAGTAAAAAAAGAAAAAAAGAGTAGCAATTCGGGTTTTCAAAAAATGAAAATACTTCTATCAGAAATGTTTCTTATGAATACAACCATCATTTCTCCACACAGATTTTCAAATTTACTATGAAGAAAACTATTGTAAACTGTCCTGGTATGAAATGCATGTAGGTATATGAATTTACAGTGTATTGCAAAATGAGGCTCTAGGCATGATTGAGATTTGTTGGGTATAACTGGAATGCAATACGAATGGAATGGAATATAAATGGAACGGTAATGAAATACAAATAAATAATAATAAAAAAGAAACCCTTCCTCACTCTCCTCCAAACAACCCCATTTATTACAGTAAACTACCCATGAAATATTTTTAGCTTCTGCTACCATCTCTTCCTAATCTCTTATCCTCCACCCAAATTGAAAAAAGCCCCCAAAAGATTCCCCCCCTCCCTTTCTCCTTCTCTCCCTCTATACATACACAACTGCAGAGGTATATGAGAAGACAGGGCTGTTTGTTTAGTAAGCAAATTCCAATCCTTTAGAATATTTTATTATTTTTAGGTTAATCTTTACAAAAAAAAAAAAACCAGAGCCCAGTGCAGACCATGAACAGTGTTTATAAAACACTGTTAGCAGTCCACTATTTAATAAGTGGACAGATATGTTCTGCACTACAGGGGTTATCTGTGTGATTTAGGTGGCAAGGAAACCAGCGAGGGAAACTCAGGATGGTTGCAGAGAAGTTAAGGAGAATATCAACAGAGCAAAGAGTTTTGGGGTTGAGAGCAGTTTTGCATCTATGTTCCGTCCTCTTGTAGGAATTGGGATTTCAAAGTTGCTTGGCATGTAGCTGCATGAAGTGAGTAGTACAGCAGCCTAATTTCTGAATGCTAACTGTAGTGATACCTGCATTTGAAGGAAAAGTAAGTGTATACTTTGAAAGAGAAATTCCATGCTCTGTAGTTATTACTCACTCATAATTACAACCAACACCAAGGGATTTGAACCTATAGTGTAGGTAATTTCTGCTGACATTAACACCAGAATGGATGCTGAATAGGAAGTCATCAGGCTTTCTGAGTTACAATATTTTAATGTTGTATTCCTCATGCACAAGAACTAGCAGGCACTGATTGGGTCCCTGTCTCTAGCTAAATTCTTTACTCAGAGCAATATTAATTGAGATGCTATTAATTCCTTATTTCTGTTTGTGAATCATTTGTAACTGGTTTCATATTTCTGCAGCTAGCTAGGTTTGTAACTATTTCTTTGATGGTCTAAATTATGCACTGTACAATTTGTTCTTAATCTTGTTTTTAATTCAATATTTGGTTGGTCAACTGAGGAATTATGTTTGCTTTCTGTCTGGATTTCCTATTTTGAAAATAGGAAATTAATGAATAACAAAAACTCTTAATACACAAATACCATTTTTTGTGCAACTACAACTATTTACATGGAGAGCAAGCCATTCTTCACATGTTTATTGTCAACTGACAATAAATAATGTAGGAAGATAGCATAAACACCAGTTCAGGGGCCTCTAGGGCAGAGATCTGGAGAGCTGAGAGCAGATAGGTGAGAGTAAAGGGCTTACAGCATTCAGACTGCAGCTGCTGCCCAATGCAGGTTTCTTGGGAGCCAACATTTTGGTACCTTCTCTAAACTGGAGCCCAAGGCTGGTGTAATATTGACTAAACTGCATTTGTACAAATGGTCTGGAAGAATACGTTGCCAAAGAGTAAGATTAGAGCCTAATTGAACAGTGGTTTGGAATTAAAAATCATTTTTGTGCACAATTTGACAATCTGTGCTTGTTTAGTAATAACCGTAATAATGCATGTAACTCCCTCTTTGGCCCATGGTGAATATTCATTCCTGGAGATGAATCTTCTTATTCAGCCTTAAGATGACTATATTTAAAAGTGCATATAAAATAGCATTAAATGTCAAAGTCAATGAAGTAAAACCTCGATTTATTAAGCTCTACAGGATTTCCAGAACATTCTGTTTATAGCTTTATTTAAGCTGTACTGATGGCATGTCATTTTTCTAATCCAAGAGCCTGGAGGTGGAAAACAAAGCTCTGAAAGAAAAATATTCTGGCCAGAACAGCAGGTATAAGGAAAAAAACCCTCCAAAGTATTTATAATGATTATTTTAATGAGAGAAAAGCATGTCTGTTTCTCAGTGCTTCCTCAGCAGATCCTGATCTTTGTGTAACGCATCCAGGTCAGTAAGTGATAAAAGGCCTTGTTCCTCCTTTTCTTTCCTGTGTGTCCATGTTCCTCTCTCTTTCAAGGGAGCTATGTTTAAAAAAACAAAACCAACAGTCCTCCTTTGGTGGGTATGTTTGTTCAGCTACTATATTGTTTAAAGCGAGGGAGAATCAATCATGGGTCAGGGGCTGAATTCAGCCTGTGGAGCTGTATGATTTAGCCCTGGGTTTAGGATCAACCCTATGTGCCATATGCAGCATGGGGTCAGTCTGGGGCTTGTGGTGTACATGGGGCCCATCCCAAATCAGCTTTGCATGCTGGCTCTGGGATTGGTCTGGATCAGGCTGTGCTGGAGCTGTAGAACAGTGAAAGTGCCCATTGGTGCTGCGTAGGGGGTGCACGCGGGTGAGATCAGCCATGCACCGCCTGGAAGCACCAGCTGCGAAACCGGAAGTGCACTTCCAGACTTGGGAAGCACCAGTCACCCATGCATGCGCCATATAACTAGAGGTGAGAAGTTTCTAGAGGGTTTGAACTCACAACCTTGATTAAGTCATGACCTACTTTTAAGGGGCTGAGTACCTAAGCAGGGAAAAGCTAGAAATTCTCAGGGACTGTCAGAGGGTTTCTCCTGATGACTGGGTCCAGGGTGTTCCTGCTGCCATCTGTGGTTTCTGGGTTGTCTGTGAAGTTGCATAACAGTTAACTGTGTAGTGATCAAAGCTCATTGTAATGTGTAGTTGACTGGTTGTGTGACCAGGGATATTGGGTTTGGGATATGTGTCGGGTTATTGTACTGTTGGGTGTATTTTATTGTGTTGCAGCTTGGGGGTTATGGGAATATTGCATTGGGTAGTTGTTGCACAGGTTTTGTTGTGTAATACAGCTTGTATTTATTGCTCAACCTACCTGGGTTGTAATGTGTAGCTACTCTTTCTAACTCTGAGTGGGGTCGGGCAGTAGATCAATGCTTAGGGAAATTCACTTACTTTAATGCCCCAAACCTGACTACCTGTGGGCCATAGAGGATTAATGATCTTCTGGTTTAATTAGTTAATTGGCATCCTGATGGGCAGTCCTTCAGAGCCAGCACACAGGGCTGGTGCAGTGGGGTGTCACAGTAGTGTGCACCCCACATCAGCCTGTCACATGCAGCGCATATGGCCATGCTAGTCCCCTGCACCATGTCCAACATGCCGGCCCCAGGGCTTGCTTTGCACACAAGGGTGGCATGAGATGCATGCTACATGCAGCATCCAGGCTTGACCTGATGCTGTATGCAGGACAGGAGCTCAGTTTGGGGTACAGGCTGCTTGAAGTGTCCCTCCAGATCAGTCCCACACACTGGCTCTGGCACATGTGGATAGCTTGAGGCCTGATTTGAACTGGCCCTGCATGCTGGAACAGTCCAGTGTGAAGCTGTACTGACTTCCTGTACTGTATGCAGTGCCAGGTTCAGTCTGTGCACCACAAGCCCTGGAGCAGAGCTGGTGCATGTGATATGTGGCATGCAGACTGGACCTGGTGCCATGGGCACTGCTCACAGAACAGGGGGTTAGCTCCAATTTAGCACGCAGCCCAGCCCAGCCCAGCCCAGCCCAGCGAACCTCAGCCATTTCACAGGGCCAGAGGAGTTTGACACCCTGGTTTAACAGTTTCTTGCAAGAGTTTGCTTATAAGTGTTTTGAGTTACATTTAGAACAAAATGGCCTAAAACTTAATATACTGAGGACTTGGGGGGGGGGCGTCTATTTTACTAATTGTAAACCCAAAAATGTGTGACTTCTTGATAGGAGTGTAGGTTTTGGGGCTGATTTTACCAGTGACTCAGGGCCTGCTTCATTCCTCACTGAAGTCTATAGTATAATTTCTTCTGCCTTCAGTAGGATTCAGGCCCTCATTTGATTCAGTAGAGTTAAACCACAGTAGAGGCTCTATCTTGGAGTGTGTAGATCTCGTTTAAGGGTCTTGGGGTTATGCAAAGATAAAATCTACAGTCATTCCATTATGAAGGCTAGTGCATACCATATGTCAAGTCTGTTTGTTTCTTACTTTCATATTTCTTAACTTCCATGAGCACTTTTACTTTTTTTAAAAGAATATCAAGACCAGCTGTACCTGTATCATTGTTTTTAAATTAAAGAGCATCACTGAATAAAATGAGTAAAATTTTTAACAATATTTTTTTTAGTGTTTATGCCCATCCTCCTACATAAATCGGTTTATTGCTTTTCAGTATCTTATTGGTCAGATTAGAATAAGGATGAAGTTGTGAAGATAGCAGTGGAAAAAATGATTGCATGGTTAAGATACTGGATTAGAATTTGGAAGATTAGCTCTCTCTCAATTGCTTTGTCACATTCTTCCTGTGTGATCACTTAATCTCTTCTGCAATTCCTGATATTTCTACAGAGGAAGGAATTAACTTATTCCAAAGAAAGATTTTGGTTAATAGAGTTATGAGGAATTTGGGAAGTTTTACATTGCACTTTTTCAGTTTTTCAGTTCATATTAAATTAAATAACTGTTTTAGTAGCTCTCCAATACATTTTCACTTTCTAGATGATGCATCACATTAGGCTGTGCAGAATGTTTCTGGTTACATAAAATTATCTGTATGGCAAGCTAACGTAACTTAAGTGACCTGACATGAAGTGTTGCAAAATGAGATGCTCCCTTCCTTCCTACCTTGCTGAATATAATTTAAAATGAAAAGGAAGAAGGACTTGTTTAGGGGAAATTAGAGACATTTCAGAAGTTCAAATTTTCCATGGCATTTTCTTTTTTTTCCCCCTCATTCTTTTTTTGAATTTTATTAATGAATCCAACTGATAAAGTAACAGATCCCAATATTCAAAAACATATCCAATCCACAAAAATATACCCAAATGAAAGATATCAATCTCCCACCAACAGCACTATGACATTTTTTGTTTTTCAAACTTTATTTCCTAATGAACACAATACATAAAATAACCAATTTACCTTTCAAAAAACATCCAATCCCCCAAAATATATGCAAACCTGGACAGTTGATCTTTTATTAACAGTGCTATCACAATTGAAATCAATATCCACAGAAGTCTTTTGTTCCCTTCCCTCCCCACAGTCTTCAACGGTTTCTTAATGTTTCTGTCAATGCCAAGCCCCTTTTCTCCTAGAACTCTGCATAACACATCTCATTATCTTCTTCTCATCTCTGCTTTTCACCTCCAAATTCATTCTAAATTCATTTAGGAAAATTAACTCAAATTAAGGGTTCACTTTAGGGAGAAGCATTTTAAACTTATCTAGTAAATGGACATAGTCCTTTTTTTCTTTCCTTTTTTTAAAATGTGCTGAAAGATGGATCTCTTTCTGCATCAGGAATGGGAACTGAGAAGCAAGAAGGGAAGAACATACAAGAAGGTTTTACTGTAGCAATTAGTCAGAGCTCCACAAGAGCATTCCCGCTTCAGGACTATGAGGCATGTTACAGCCCCAAAGGGGCTTCTTGGAGGGAAATGCTGTTCTTTCTCAATGTCACGTTAAAATGCTGAAACTGGTACGCAGCAATTGGCAATATTCATTGGGAAGGGAAGTGGATGTATTGGAGAAGGTAATTTCATAGATCTACTTTAAATAATAGTAAATAATGCTTATTCATTTCTTCTTTTAGCTCCCTTGGCCTCTTGTCGGCTAAACCAGTATGTTAAGCAATTTGGCTATTTTCCTCTTTATAAATTTTGTACAAAACATTAGACTATGGGTGCTCATTGCCTCCATTATTTGTTAGAATAGGGGTGAGAATGCAGTAGCTTGATCCCATAAACTCAGTATCTGCTTGAAGGCATAGAAGGTGCTGAAAACATAAACTTTATTAGCCTCATTTTACTATTCTTGCTGACTTTGAGAACAGGGTATTTTCACTGCCAACAGACATTATGGTCTAACTCCTTCCTGTTGGGAATGCCTTAACGAAGAAGTTTCTGCTTCTTTCAAACCTGCTACTCTGAATACTTCTCCATCATGCAACAAAGGTAGATTTGAGAAGGAAGAGTGCAAAATTTGTAAGTACTGTGTAATAGAACTATTAAAGGGAAAAATAGCACATGGTAGCATATGTTTTGTGTCATTCTGTGAGACCTGCATTTTGTATTTTCAGTTACCCTAGCATTTGAGTTCAGATTGTTTCTCAGTTTAATATATTGGATAATATATGGGTGTTGGGTTTGTTTGTTTTTTTCCAGGAATGATTTATCCCAGTCCATCATGATTTAGTCCTACGCTTCACTGATTTCTGAAATGTACTTTAGAGAACAGTTATTGACCAGATTCCATTTTCTCTTACACTGTCAGCTTGATTTTAAACAACTTCTAGCTTTACTCTTTTTCACATATTTTATAGACTACTGTACATATTCATCTTCTCTTTCATATTTACTTACAAGTAATGTCTTTTTAGTGTATTTATGGTGGATGGATTATATTCAGTTCAGTTCTCAGGAGATCTTACAGAATGAAGTTTGATAGATGAGTTTACAAACTTTTTGATTACTGATGCTGATTTTTGCATAAGATATTTGAATAAAATTGCATAAATAAATCTCACTTGATATAATTTCTATATGCTATAACATTTTTCTGTGTACAATGTCATTTCAATGCTGTTCAATTTTTAAAATATACCGTTGACATTTTTAAATAAATTATATTTGTTCATTTTGCAATGCTGCTTCTATATTGCATGGTTTTTGAACAGTTAAGGCCAATGGCTTGCACCAGTTGTTGTTGTTTTAACCCATTTTAAGGGTCATGGTTGACAGCAGATTATAGCTACTTCTAAATAAGATGATGTACTGTAATTTAAAAATGCAGTAGATATTTCCCATGTACATGGTAAAGCATTTTACCAATCATTCTAATGCTCTTGACTGAAGGAAGTTACTGTATAAAATATATGTGTTCAGGGTAGCTTAACTAGTACATTAACTTCAGTGTCATCAGCCTTCTGATCTGAGCTAAATATAATTTAATGTCTGATATAACTAAGTTTAATAGGCCGTCCTACCAATATGTAGAAACTTTGTTTCTTCTCATCATCTCTGTAACCTGAAATTTTCCAATTTTGCTTCAGATTCAATTAAATTTGGAAGGAAAGAGGAGGAGATTCCAGGATGTGGTATTTTTTGTATGAAGTTCTGGCAGATTAGGGCAGACAAGGGGAGGAAATCAGCTTAATGGTGAAACCCCATCCTATCCTCCTGTAAGTAGTAAATGAAAAAGTTTGTCTTTTAGATGGTGTATGCATCAGACACTGTAATGTAGCAGTTAAATTCAGGATTCTAAAGACGTCTTTACACATGCTCCAGAGGGGGAGAGGGGCATTTTAGAGTGGCTCCAAGAGCCGCTCTAATTAAAGCGCCCACAGCGTCACGTGTTCAGCATCCTGCACTTCAGAATGGTGGTAGGAGTGTTTTAACTAAAGTTTGTTTGATGAGGCTGCTGGAGTGTTTTAATTAGCATGATCTGATGGACTCGATTGAGTCTGCTTTGATGCCTGCTAATTAGCACGCATCAGAGCAGACATCTGGCATATGTATAGATGCCCTGAATTGGTTTGAGTAGGCAAGTAACTGCTCTTTTGTTTGTCCTCTCTCTTTCGCCAAACTGTTAAATAGAGTCTGTTTAACCTTCTTTCAGGTTACCTTTTTAAGGAGGAAAGAAACAGATCTTTTATATTTGTTAACTAAAATTGTCCTCCTGTGACAGGGTGTAAAGATCCTTTAAAGATTCAGAAGGGGCTTGGCAATGAGGTAAAGATGCCCTGGGAGGATCTTCCACTGGGAGTATTTAACAAAGCTCCTAGCTAACAGGTGGACACAGAGACTGCTGCTACTGATAGAAGCTGAAAAATCTTCGAGGCCTGAAGTGAAAGTGAGGTTATCTTCTTTTGATTCCCATTTTTGAAGGTAGTAGGCGGAGTGGCCCAAATGTTTTGTGTTAAAGGAGGACTCCAAAAAAGACTTATTGTTTTGAACCCTGAAAGAGGTCTGGCTGTGACTTGGACTAAATCAGCTGGCAGAAGGCAGGACCAGCTCACACCCCCATTGCTTTCCTTTTGAATTTAGTTATATCTCAGTCATTCTCTTTTCAGTAACTTGATGCTTTACACTGTATAATAAGAATTGCTCTGTGTCATGTGCCCTGTCCTGGGTATTCATGAGAGACCTTCCAGTTTCTTTGTTTTAACTTTTATTTATCAGCAAATCTGACTTATCAAATAACAAATGTAACATTTAAGGATATTTCCAATCCCCTAAAATATACTTAAAGATAGATATCTATCTTCCATCAACAGTGTTTCCTTAAGTCACGGCAGTGTCCAAAATCAATATCCTGCTGCAATGCCCGCTGCTCAAAGGCAAATGTACAATGAAAGATCATGCAAAGTACAATAAATGAGCACAAGGATGTGTAACAAAATGGTCAAATGTGGTGTAGAGACACAAGAAGAAGATGTCATAGTCCACAGGAGTCTTCTGTTCTTTTCTTTTCTGCCTTTCAACCTCTGACAGTTCCTTTGTGTTTCCATTGCTGTTAAATTTTTGTGCTTCTTTATTTCTATATAATAATTCATCCCTGCTTTTGCCTCAGAACTCTGCATAATACAAATCTTATCTTCTATTCATCTCCACTTTTATATTTTAAATTTATTCCAAATTTGTTTTGTTAGCTCATAGAAATTTCATGTTCCTTCAGTATTCAAAGTTTCTCAAAGTTTCTGATTTAGAGGTAGGAGAATTTTTTTTTTAAAGTAAATTCTAAGAGCTTCCACCAAATGTCAAAGTAAGCATCTTTTTTCCCCCTTCTTCCCTGTAGAAGACCTTCCAGTTTCTAAACCTGAACTGGCTCTTTATTGACCAAATTATTTAAAGAGATCTGCTACAGCTACAGAGAACTACAGGCAACATTCATACCATGTGACAAGCCTGTCTTCTGGTACCTACCCCAAATTCTTTCCATCTGAATCTGTGCTCTTCCTTCCAAAATCCATATAGGTTGGTATTCACTTGACATTCAAAGCTTGTCTCCCTGGGCTTGTGTACTTTTCAGGGCATTGTACCCCTGTTGAGATAGCCCTGAGCAAGCCCTGCCCATCTGCTCCCACATACATGCTCCAAGCTTGAGAATATACTGGTGAGGATACTCTGGAGTTCTCCAGAGCAGCTGCTGTCAAGCATGCTGGAGATCATCTTCTTGGGAATGGCTACAGAGGAAGCCCCACCCTTGAGAAATAGGAGCTAAACTCTTTGGCAGGTGTGCTACCTGGTAAATCCTGCATCCTTCTCAAGTGCCATTTTGTTCACCCTCCCCTGCCAATCCATTGCCCTGCTTTCTGCTCCCTGTACAATCTGTTTGCTCTGCTTTCCTCTCTCTGTCTTATCTGCCACTGTATTTCTTGCTCCCTCCTCTATCCACTGTGTGCCACTCTCAGAAGTTGCTTATGCCATTTGTGCATGCATTTCATGTGTTGGCCACCCTTGCTCCAGAGTCTTTTGGGTTTGAATCATGCCTGGGGAAGTGGGTGGGTGGGTTGGGAGCAGCTTGGCAGGCACATGCTGCTGCCATAGTGTAGACATTCCCATCATCTTATACTCTTAGAATTTCCCTGTAGCTAAGATTTTTCATAACTTTGATCAATTCTGGAGTCTGCTTTCACCTCCTCTAGGATATGTACATGCTGTTTCACTTTAAATCATGGAAAAAGAAAGACCTGGAGAAATATCTGTTTTTAGTTGATGGTAATGTTTTGTCTTGTGCTCAGGGCCCCAAAGCTAACATGTCACATATTAAGACTGTTCAAAATATTTTTCTTTCTCCTCTTCAAACTTCATTCCATGAATTGCCATTTTACTGTGGAAACAACTGAACAGCAAAATTTTGAATGATCTGGAAAAGAATATATATATATATATATATATAGATATATATATATATATATATTAATCCAGGCCATAATTATTGTTTTAGAAGTTATTACTTGGTGCATATATTTTGGATAGCCAACTGAAGCTAGGTTAGCTGATCTGTCACGTGGGATGTTATTGCAAAGGAAGAGTTAAGGAAATCACTCTATTATTATATTGCCTCATGGTTTGGGCACAGTCACAAGGAAAGATAGTCTTGAATTAGCTTGGTACAATAGCTTTCCATAATTGTATATATCTACTTCAAAAAGCTTTATCTCAGATGTGAGCTTGGTACAGAAGCTGTAACTTTTATTTCAGCTTATACAAGGGGATTATTTTACATTTGAATTGTAAGAGATTTTCATACCCATAGATACCATTAGTCATGCAACTCCCATTAACTTTCAATGGTGGTTAACAGCCCTTCCTGTGGTATAAAATGTCCACCCAAATATATTGGGTTTGGACTGTTGTTCCCTATTCACTGATCTACTGCATTTGTTCCATAGTTTATGTCCATTACGTGCTTGTGGCTATTATGTGCTACTACAGTGGGAAAAATTCTCAGTGCTGTCCATGCAAGGTAATTTAAACTAGGCTAACTGTTAGAAAATATGGCTATATCTTAAAGAAATGGCTCATGAAAGGGGATGGTCTATTGGTAATGACCTAAAGAGTCTGTTCTTTTTCTTACTTATGTACTTAGGAAATTTGGTGTCTGTTATTCATAGCCCTGGCCCTTTGTCTAAATACAGAAAGCCAAAAAACCTGAGGTTGAATCATTTCAGTCTTCACAGGTTAGTCTAAGCTGCATAGATTGAACTGATAAGCAAGTGTACATTCATTTTAATGCTGGAAATGCAGCCTCATGCCTGCAGTGGCTCAGGCGAGAAGCTAGGGGGTGCTAGAGCATGCCTCCCTGCTTGCCTGGAGCAGACAGCTTGGGCCAAACCTAGCCCACTCACCCTGGGGGGTGGGAGGTGTTTGCAGGGGAGGTGCAAAGCATCCTGGGATGCTGAGGGACTATGAGTTAACTTGAATCTGGAGCAGACCTGGGACAGAAGTTCGATAAACCGATTTAACCTAAATCAGTTAACTCTGATACTTAACATCCATCCACGTTTATCTTAAACTAGTTTTGACCATTTTGAAAGCAGTTGATGTGCAGTGAACTTTTGTTGTGTTACAGATCTGAACCAATTTCTGATCACTTATACTTATTTATGTGTAACTTCTGTTGCTAGCCTATGTGATCTTGTACCCTGATTTCTAGTCAGAGTTTGACTTCAGTTCAGCTGTAAGAGAAGACAAGACAAATTCTAAAAAGTCAAATAATTGTTTTCCTCAGACTTCATGAACATTTTATATCATTGATTGATCATTAAAACTAACAACACAATTAAGACCTATCTGGAAAAGAGAGATGTAACCAATTTCTTAGTTGATCATTCCACAGCCCTTTGAAGGTAATGGAAATCTTTCCGCAGACTTAACAGCCTTAGATCATACCCAAACAACATTTTTTTCAGTCTTTCCATGTTTTTTTTCCTTTTTTAATTATGCAAATGTATTTATTTATTTGATCCAGTAGTTGGTGCTTGCTTTTCTTTATAGAAGTTGGATTGCTGTTGAGAAATTGGTTATGGCTGATTGCATTTGTATTGCCATGGAAACCACCTTTTCAGTATTACAAGTATACTGTGTGTCACTTTTAAAGTTTGAGCCATAACTTTTTAGAATGGGCCACAGCATTAGGCCACTGGGGGAGACTCTGAATGGCTAAGCTAGTGGTTATTTTTAATTGTGAGAATTTTAGCAGATGGCTGACACTTCTGGTTGTGTAGCCTCAAATTTGAATAAGTTTCTAGTTATAATTTCTGAACTTTCTATTTGTACAGATAATCAATACGTAATTAAAGTGAGAAATCAATCTTGATAAGGTGCTGGCTCATAAGCAGCAGAAGAGGAAATGTACCATTTGAAGCCTAGTGTATGCTAAAATTGAAAACTAATTAAAATGTTTTTTATCATAAAGGAAGACCTAGAACAAAAAATGTAGTAATAAAAATAATAGCAATCCCCCTTATCTTACAGTTTTGTTAAATGGACATTATTAACAATGTTTAGTAGCACTCATACAAAAGATAAACCCAATAAAGGAAAACATTTTGTATCTCCATGTAATGCAGAATATCATTAATGTGATTTAAATATGCCTGGTTTCTTAGATATTGTATATGAAGTGTTTGCTGACTCAGCCAACAGAAGGGGAAACCAATGCATTGATTTGACTTAATCAATTACTAGTATTACTTACAGATAAATTGGTAGCTTCAGACAGTAGTTTGCAGTCAGTTCATGCAGTTAAAATCGAAGAACATTAATAGGTCAGTCTTTGAATTAAAATAAATAATAATACTATTGAGAGAAATTAACCAACTAAAAAACCAAGTTAATAAAATAAGTAAACAGTCAACATGTTCTTGTCAAGAGTAAATACCAAACTAATCTTAAGTCCTTCTTTGACAGGAAACCGTACTACTGGATAATGGGAAATCAGTAAATGTGATGTATTTGCCTCAAGTAAGACTTGTGGCATAGTCCCCTTTGGCATCCTTCTAAACAGACTTGGGAACATTCTGCTGGACGAAATCACCATACCATGAATGTCCAGCTGGTTGGGAAACTCTGGTCAGAGAGTAGTTATCAGTGCTTTGCAGTCAAATGGGGGGACAGTTTGAGTGAAGTTGCGCAGGACTCTGAGCCTAGTTCTAGTGAATAATTTCCTTGGTGGCTTGGAGAACAGAATAGTGAGTACACTTGTAAAATGTGTGTGAAGCCAAACTGGGAGAAGGTATGAGAACTATGGAAGATACGATTCAAATTCTGTTGATAAGTGAAGAAATAACGTGTAAAAAACCATGTTTGAAAAGGAGAAATCAAATGCATGTATACAAAATATGGAATAGAAGCACTACAGCAGAAAAGAATCTGGAAGTGATTGGTGACTGTGCTCCACAATGCGATGCTATTGCAAAAAAAATTTACACACACACACACACACACACGTGTGTATATAAGTATATATACATATGTGTATACATACACATAAGTGTGTGTGTATATGTGTGTGTGTGTGTGTGTGTGTGTGTGTGACCGAGACACGTATGTGTATATATATATATAAAAAGATGAGAACTGGTTGAAAAAAATTGAGTTTGTTGATCTAGGAAAGAGACTACTTAGAGGGGTCTTGACATTCCTGCAGTATCTAAAAGGTTGTTAAAATGGGGATGGTGATGAATTGTTCTCTGTTTGTGGGGGAAAGGACAATAATAACCTGGCTTAATTTGCAAAGAAGGAAGGCTTAGATTAGGTATTAAGAAAAAGTATTCTACTGAATTGTAAAGTACCGGGGCAAGCTACCCGTAGAGGTTATGGAATCATCTTCACTGAAGGTTTGGAGGACAAGTTAGACAACTGTGTTAGGAATGATCTAGGTATACTTGATCTTACTTCAGTGCAGGGAGAGGGAGTACATGATCTCTTGAGGTCCCTTCTATCTCTAAATGTACTTTGTGATCAGATAAACAATATAATATCTGGTGCCTAGGGTTCAAGACGCAGTTTTCACTTTTAATCTTCCCTTCCTGTACCTGAAAACCCCAGGTGGATCACCTGAGAAATGTGATCACTTTTCACTGTCTCGTTTCTGGAAGTATGTGAAAAAAATATATGTAACGTCTTTTAAAAATCTGGCATAGGAAAGCAAGTAGGACAGCACTGGGGAAAATTTCAGGAAGAAAGTCTGTGGTGAAATGGAAGGAAAGATAGAGTAGCTTTAGGGATACTGCAACTCTCCTTTGCCTAATAAATGTCCTTGTTTGGTGTGAAAGAAACTGACTCTTACTGTGACTTTGTGCTATGGCACATGACGACGTGATTGGTGCAGCTTTGTCAAGATCAATTTATCTGTGTGCAAGTTGAGCTTATGAGAATTAAGTAGACTAGCAGTAATTGTGCAAGGTTCTCTCTGAGAAACGGTTTAATACCTATGGGAAATACAAAAGGAAAAACGTATTTCTCTGCCCTCCTGGATATTATCAGGAGTTTGGATGAGGTCAACTGAAGTTAGTCCTTAAATTAAACCTTGCTGCCTTTCTTCAGGTCTCCCCTATTTATTTTATTTTCTCTCTTTGCATTTTTATCATTTGTACTGAGGAGAATAATAGGTAGACAATATTACCAGTGAAAGAATAGGCCCTGTATGATTACAGACCTCAGTAGCAGTACACTTTTGATTCCTTTTCCTATACTTGTTTGTTCTGTTAGTACAATTTCAGCTTTTAAAACTGAAGGGTCTGTTAGCTTATTGAGAATCACAATAGCACTATGTCTCAAAAAAGTACTATCCTGCTGTAGTATGCATGCAGGAGTGGCACGGGTTATACAAGAAGTGATGTTTTACTTTAACACTTTCATATGCGAGTCGCGTTGACTATAGATTTTCTAATGGAACATTTTTTGTTGAAAAATATTTTTGTCAAACAAGAAAAAATCATATAGAAATGAATTCTTTAAAAAAGATTCTGGTTTCAAATCAAATCAACAGAACAGGTTAGGGACTATTTATAAAAGCTGGAGGTGTACAAGTCCATGGGGCCAGATGGGATGCACCCAAGGGTGCTGAAGGAGTTGGCTGATGTGAGTGCGGGGCCACTGGATATCATTGAAAACTAGTGGCAATCAGAAGAGGTCCTAGATAAATGGAAAATGGCAAATATAGTACCCATATTTAAGAAAGGGGAAAAAAGGAGGATCCAGGGGACTACAGACCAATGTTCTCTCTAAGGAGTAGTGTTTTGTGAGCACGCCGCTTCGGTCCATGAGCGCGCCGCTTTGGTCTAATCTCCGCCTTTTAGTGCAGCGTGGGACACTTAGTGAAGGTAAACTCCTTACTCCTCACCTGGGGCAGGCAGTAGGGGCTGGGGAACTGGGGCCTGGGGGCTGGTGCTGGCTCTGCTGGCTCCAGGGAACTGCTCCAATCCCCCACATCACCTTGGGGAGTGAGGAGGCATGTGACATCAGGGCTGGGGAGTGGAGCACTTCCCCGGAGCTGGCAGAGCCTGTGGAGCAATTCTCCAGAGCCAGCAGAGCCTCACTCAGGGCAGGCAGCAGCTCCTTCCTGAGGTGAGGCAAGGCAAGGCAGGGATGGAGGCTGGGGCTGGGGGCTGGCTCCAGCTCTGCTGGCTCCAGGGAACTGCTTCTCAGGCTTTGCTGGCTCTGGGGAAGTGCTCCACTCCCCAGCCCTGACACTATATGCCTCCTCACTCCCCGAGCCAATGCAGGGGAGCAGAGCAGTTCCTTGGAGCCGGCAGAGCCTGCACCAGGCCCCAGCTCCAGTCACCGTTCCTGCCTCCGCCTCACCTCAGGGAGGAGCTTACCTTTGGTAAGTGTCCCACACTGCAGCCCAGCTCCTCTCCCAGTGGATGCGTGGCCTTAACAAGTTTGTGCACGGCAAGACTTTTACTTGTGCACAGCCATGTACGTGCACCTTAGAGGGAGCCTTGCTACAGACCAGTCAGCCTCACCTCACTCCCTGGAAAAATCATGGAGCAGTTCCTCAAGGAATCCATTTTTAAGCACTTGGAGGATAAGAAGGTGACTAGGAACAGTCAGCATGGATTTGCCAATAGCAAGTCATGTCTGATCAACCTAATTTTCTTCTATGATGAGATGACTGGCTTTGTGGATGCCAGGAGACCAATGAATATGATATACCTTGATTTTAGCAAGGCTTTTGATACAGTCTCCCACAACATTCTCACAGGTAAGCTAAGGAAGTATGGGCTGAATAAATGGACTGTAAGGTGGATAGAAAGCTGGCTGGAGTATCAGGCTTAGAGGGGATGGCTCAATCAATGGCTCAATGTTTAACTGGCAGCTGGTATCAAGTGGAGTGCCCCAGAAGTTGGTCCTGGGGCCAGTTTTGTTCAATATCTTCATCAATGACCTGGAAGATGGCATAGAGTGCACCCTCAACCAATTTGTAGATGACACCAAGCTGGAGGGAATAGTAGGTATGCTGGAGGGTAGGTCTAGGATTCAGAGTGACCTAGACAAATCAGAAGATTGGGCCAAAAGAAATCTCATGAGGTTCTACAAGGACAAGTGCAAAGTTTTGCACTTAGGACAGAACAGTCCCATGCACTAGTACAGGCTGGGGGTTGACTGGCTGGGCAGCAGCTCTGCAGAAAAAGACCTGGAGGTTAGAGTGGAGAATAAACTGAATTTGAGCCAACAGTGTGCCCCAGTTGCCAAGAAGGCTAACAGCAAACTGGGCTCCATCGGTAGGAGTGTTGCCAGCAGTTCAAGGGAAGTGATTATTCTCCTCTATTCAGCATTGGTGAGGCTACTTCTGGAGTACTGTGTTCAGTTTTGGGCCTCCCCACTACAGAAAAGATGTGGACAAATAGGAGAGAGTCCAATGGAGGGCAACAAAAATGGTGAGGAGACTGGGGCACATGACTTCTGAGGAGTGGATGAGGGAACTAGACTTATTTAGTCTAGACAAGAGAAGACTGAGGGGGGATTTAATAGATAACAGATAGAATAATGAGCAATGGTCTCAAGTTGCAGCAAGGGAAGTTTAAGTTAGATATTAGGAAGAAGTTTCTCACTATGAGGGTAGTAAAACAGTGGACCAGGTAGCCCAGAGCGGTTGTGGACTCTCCATCCTTGAATGTTTTTAAGACCCGGCTAGACAAAACCTTGGCTGGGATGATTTAGTTTGGGGTGGTCCTGCTTTGAGCAAGGGGTTGAACTAGATGACCTCCTGAGGTCCCTCCCAACCCTAATTTTCTAGGAATCAAATGTGGTCCCTAAAAGTGGCTTAACAGACTTAAGTTTGATTTTTGTCTCTGCCACAGAGGTGCCTGGTATTTGTGCAGAGTACAGTACAGCTATACAGGTAAGTAGAACAATGAACTAAAACAAATTGATGAAAATAACATCAGCACATGTGAACTGAAAGGGCCAGAAAATAACATCAGCACATGTGAACTGAAAGGGCCAGAATGTCAGCAAGAGTTTTGTTACACAATTTGTTACAGAAAGTAGATTTGCTTTAACAGGGGGCCAATGTTCAATTTGATATTGGCTATTTTGGCTGTTAGTGGCAGAAACGACTTTAACTTCGTGCCGCAGAGGTTTTCTTAATTCTTATGCAAAACATTTTAAATTCTTGGGTGTGGCTGTATTTGAACTGTGCCTAGCACAATGGTTGGTTGGATCTTGGTTGGTCCATAGGCAATATCATAATGAACATTGAACGTGACTAATTATGATTATTAAAATAAAATAGAAGATTTCTCAGAGGTACATGAAACATATGCAATATCTAAAACATGAAAAATGGATTTTAATACATTAAAATATATGCAAAGATTTAGGGGAGGCATTTTTGTTTAAAATGTACAAAGCCCTATTGTCAAAGTAAAACTGAGTTTTTTAACAGAAGCTATTGCATTTTATATACAACTGGGACTCAAGCATTAGGAAAGTAATGTTCATGTATGCCTAAGCCTTGATACAAATTACATGACAACACTTCAGTTTGATTTTAAAAAAAGCCTAAAGTGCTGGTGGTGTATAGTGTAAACAGCACTACAGTATATCATGCTTATGTACGGCATATTTGATATGATGCCCTCCAAATGACACTACTTCTGTCATCCTTTATGTATAATTGACTTTTAGCATTAATACCTCATTTTATTTCACATTATTTAATAAACTTCAATTCTGGCATTTTACATTCCTTCTTAATGTAGTATTAAACTTGGTAAAATGATTGATCTTGGAAATCACAATAATAGCATTTACACAAAGTAAACACTTAGATTATTAGTTTACAGTTAGAGGTAGTGGTTAAAGCTTATAGAAGTGTTTAAAAAACTGGGGGCAAAATTCTCTCCAGTCTTCTTGTCTGATTTCATCTCCAATGTTTGGTCCTCTCTACATATGTAGTTTTCTCAATATCAGTAGGAAGTCCTAGCTTGAAATAAAAGCTCTACTACTTTTTCTTGGGTTGACACTAAAAACAACATTTTCAAATGTTGTAGCCTACTGTAGGATGTCCATATTTCCATCATCATTGCCAGTCCCTTGCAGTTGAGGTTCATTGTCTTATCCGTGGGTCTGAAGATGGCTGATGAGGCCAATTGGGAGCAAAAGGCTCTGTTACAGCTCGAGCAAATGTTTCTGTGCAGGGTAGGTGGCCCTGGATTCTTGATTTGGTTCATGACACAGTGTTTCTGTTGCTCCCATTTTTCCGTCTCCTGTTGTCATCGTAAGATTTGTACTGAAATCCTTGCAGCAGACTCTTCCTCCATTTGGTTCACTCAAGGATCATAGGCTCTCATGAGTTGATGCTGATGTTACTTCTCCAGTAACTTGAGATGTCTCATATATTGTCCATGTTTCAGTTCTATGTAGTAAGGTGCAGGGATCATGGCTGCTTGATAAACCATGAGCTTGGTTTTGGATCCAGTGTTGTGATCTTCAAACACCCATTTCCTCAGGTGTCTGAAGGCTGCACTTGCACATTTGAGGCGATGTTGGATTTCTTCATTGATGTCAGCCTTCTGTGAGAGTTGGCTTCCAAGGTATGGGAAACGCTCAACATTCTCCAGAGTCTCACTGTGAATCTGAATTACTGGAGCTGGGGACAGCTTATTAAGGGCTTGTTGATGGAGGACCTTAGTGTTCTGAATGTTAAGTGTCAGTCAAATTGTCTTGCATGCTTTGGTAAACACACCAACAGTTGCCTGAAGGTCTGCTTTTGAGTGGGCACAGACTACAGCATCATCAATGTACTGGAGCTTGATGATTGAGGTTGGGGTATTCTTGGTTTTGGCTTGGAGTCAGCTGAGATTTAAACAGTTTACCATCCATTCAGTAGTTTGACACCACTCTGGCTGGAAGCTTGTTGGTAGTCAGATGTTACATTACAGTAAGAAATATTGAGTAGAGTGTTGGAGTGCTGACACAGCCTTGCTTAACTCTCGCCTTAACCTCAAAGAGATCTGTGATAGATCTGATAACTGAGAACCACCACTTGCATTGCATCATGGAATAGACAAAGAATGGTGTGATGTATTTTGGTGGGCATCGCTACTTCAGAAGGATCCTCCACAGTCCTTCTCAGATGACAATGTTTAAGGCTCTTGTGATGTCAAAAAGGCCATGTAAAGAGGTTTATGATGTTCCCAGCATTTTTCCTGCAGCTGGTGAGCAGTGAAGATCATGTCAAGATGGTGCCTCTTGATGATGAAGATTGTGCTTCTTGATGCCCTAAACCCATAGTGAGATTCTGGGAGGAGCTCTCTTCAGCAAATGGAAGGAGACGGTTCAGGAGGGTTCTCCCACTGATCTTTCCTGTGGTAGACAGCAAGGTGATCTCTCTGTAAATTACAGATATCCAAACATAAATAAGTAGCCTTGTTTCAGATATAAAACAATCAGAGGTAAAATTTTGTTCATGGGTGATCAGCATATCTGAAAATTAGGTCAACTTATTTAGTAATATGGATTTTGGCCCATGTTCTGCCACAGGTATGCATAAGAGGCCATGCTTAGTAATAGAACCTCTTACTGATCCCCCACCCACTCAGACCAAGAACAATAAGGTGCCAGACCCAGGTGGCATCCCTGCAGAGGTCTTCAAAGCTGGTGGAACAGTACTAGTGCAAAATTTCACCTATTTCTCATCAAAATATGGGTTAATGAGGATGTTCCACCTGACTTAAAAAATGCCAACATTGTGACCATCTTCAAGAAAGGGGACAAGTCAGTACATGGGTGCCTGGTGCTGCCTTAGTCAGGGGGGCATGTGCCCCCCCTGCAACCAGTCCCATCGAGGAGGGGGGTGCCCCGGTGGCTGATCTCGCAGCCCGGGAGGGGGTCCCCCCATGGCCGATGTTGCTGCCTGGGGGGGCCCCTGCAGCCAATCTTGCAACAGCCAATCGCTGCAGGCAATCACTAGCTGCTTCCGGGAGATGTTGGAGGGCACCGCCAGCCACTTCTTGGAGTGGCTGCAGCAATTGGCCAGTGCTTGCAGGGGGGGCACCAGTGCTCCCACCTGCCCCCCTTGCCCATTGCCTAAGTGACAAGTGTGGCCAGTCAGGGGGTGGACCAGTGCTCTCAAGCGGTGCACATGCACCCCCATGCACCCGCTACGCGTTGCCAGTGAGTCAGTATGTGGGAACTACAGAGGCATTGCTCTCCTCTCCAGTGTTGGGAAGATTCTTACTCACATACTTCTGAATCGCTTCCTCCCCCTTGCCACAGATGTCCTTCCAGAATCCCAGTATGGCTTTAGACCATCTTGGAGTACCACAGGCATGATTTTTATTGCATGACAGATCCAGGAGAAGTGTAGAGAGCAACACCAGGAGCTGTTTATGGCGTTCATAGACCTAATCAAGGCCTTCAACTCCATCAGTTGTGAAGCCTTGCAGAAGTTGCTGGCTAGGTTTGATTGTCCACTGAAGTTTATCAGTGTCCTCAGATAACTCCATTACAGGATGGCCTCCGCAGTCCTTTGCAATGGATCAGAGACAGAGCCATTTACTATCCATTCTGGTGTCAAGCAGAGGTGTGTCATCACTCCAATCCTTTATTCCATCTATCTTGCTGTCATTTTGATTCTCATCTGTGACTGCCTTTCTCCCAGAATTGGGGTTGATTATGGAATGGATGATCAGCTTTTCAACCTGTGGTGCCTTCACAGCAAAACAAAAGTTACCAAGACTGGCATCACTGACCTTTGGTACATTGACAACTGTTATCCTCATGCACACTGAGACTAATTTGTAGTCCACCCCTGACCTTTTCTCAGGTGCCTATCATAGCCTGGGACTCTCCCTTAATATTGGGAAGACCAAGGTGCTCCATCAGCCTGCCCCAGCACAATCTGCCCCTCTCCCCACACAAATCACCATTAGTAGAGAACCCCTGGAAAATGTCAAGCATTTTCCATGCCTTGAGAGAGTCACCTTTCCCAGTCAGTTGGTCTTGATGTAGAAACTGAACATAGAATTCGCTGTGCCAGTGTATCCTTCGGAAAGTTGCTTTGGATCACTGTCCTGTTTCGTTTTGGCTGAATCTGTTTTGAATAAGCTGCAGGCTTCACACAACCCTACTGCTCAGCTGGGTGGGACATGGGGCCAGGGACTTGGGGTGCCAGCAGGGAGAAGGATGGGGCTGTGGGTGGCTTGTCTGGGGGAGAGAGAGGGCCACTGCCCTCTGTGCAGGCAAGGAGACCCTGATGTGGATCTCTGATCCCTGTCACACTGGGTCATGGGGCAGGGAAGCAGCGCAGAGTGGTGAGCAAGCCTGCTGGTCCTTGCAGTGTGACTCAGCTCTGCAGGGAGCAGAGATCTGCCCCGGGGGTCTCCTCGCTGCCGCTGCCCACCCCACGCTGCCAGCAGCAGCGAGGAGATCCTGGCATGGATCTCTGCTTCTTGCAGAGCCAGTTTGCACGGCAGGGACCAGCACTGCCCTGCTGCATGACCTGGCTCTGAAGGGAGCAGAAATCTATGCTGGGGGTCTCCTCGCTGCCGCTGTCTGCCCTGGATCTCTGCTCCCTGTGGAGCCAGGTTGCGTGGCAGGGACCAGCACTGCCCTGCTGCATGACTTGACTCCTCAGGGAGAAGAGATCTGTCTCCTCACTGCCCCTGCCCATCCCATGCAGCCCCACATTGCCAGGGCAGTGCGGCGTGGGCAGTGGCAGTGAGGACACCCCCGGTGTGGATCTCTGCTGCCTGCGGAGCTGAGTTGCATGGCAGGGCAGCAGCATACAGCTGTTTTCCTGCAAGCCTGGCTCAGAAACTCTGAAATTTTCTGAAACATTTCTGAAACATTTTGGATGTCTTATTTTGTTTTGGAGATATTTTGGAGCCTTCTGTTTCGATTCAGATTCGGTGTTTTGGGTGCCAAAACGGCCTGAAACACCTCTGAAATGAAATGGCTGCCAAAATTTTGCAAAGCCCTAGTATCAAAGCCATCTTAAGCACCTGGAATGGTTCCATTAGCATTGCCTCAGGAACATCCTTTGCATTAGATGGGAAGACCACTGCACCAATGCCAGCATCCTCTCTGCAGCTAACATAAACAGTATTGAGGCAAAGATCATGAAATACCAAGTCTGCTGGGCTGGCCACTGTGTGCAAATAGCTGACACTTGTCTCCCAAAGCAAATCCTAATCTCTCAATTTAGTCAAAGTAAGAAGACCCATGGGGGACAGAGGAATTGCTACAAGGACACCCTGAAAGCATACCTTAAGAAGGATGGCATCAACCCTACAAACTGGGCAGCATTGGTTGGTAACAGGTCTCAATGGCGCTGCACCATACATCAAGCTACAGCCCACTTGGAAGAGAACTGTCTTGCTCAGGAAGCTGAGAAACAGCAGAGGAGGAAGGAAAGTGCACAAAATCCTGGCCAACAGTTGTTCTTTCTCCCCCACCTACCCCAAGGCACCACTTGTCATATCTGTGGAAAAACCTGCAGAACACGGATTGAACTCCTCAGCCACCTTAAAACTCTCCAGTAATCCCCCTCCCCCTGGAAGACATCATCCTCATATTGAGGGATGGCCAATGTATATCCTTCCTGTAAATTATATACGTAGCAATTCATAAGAGCAAGGCATTAATTGTCTTTTGCATATTGAAGATTTTTGGGTTTGATCAAATCAGTTAATGTTTCATTGGATTGGATCCTAAAGGTATAATGTCAAAGTTTTAGTTCTCCTAGGCAGAGCTCAAGTTAATAAATCTACTTAATTCACCTTCATTAAAGAGTAGCCTGGTCAAGCATATGTCTTTTTTTTTTAAATTCTTATGGATGTTACTATTCAAAGAATCACCTTTGCCCTACTGCTTTACACCTGCACATTCTTATAAACTTATGATCTGACTCATGCAAACATAAGGGTCCTGCTATGTTGATTATAAGATTAATGCTGATGAGTGAATAGAAATAATGTGGCAGTGCACATTTGTGTGCTTGCCACTTTAAGAGCCTGAACTGGTGGTGAGGCAGCCTGCAGATGACTGCAGTGCCAATCAGGAGGGTCACATGGCCACCAGGAAGTCCCTTGATTGGAGCAGGGCTGTGCAACTGCAGGATAAGAGCAGGCCCTGAGCAGTAGAGCTGGCAGTTGCTGCAGGGGTGATGCTAGGACAGAGCTCCTCTGCTCCCAGGAGCATATGGAGGTTCAGGGTGGGAACTATGGGGATGGAGGAGGTTCCTAGGGACCCAGAGGGTCCCAAGCCTCAAGGAAAAGGCTATGGGCCTAAGGAAGAGCTAGGCCAGCCTAGGGAAGGGGCTTATAGCTTTTGGGTCTACACAGGGGCTAGGTAAGCCCCTGGTTAGAACTGGCAGGGATGAGGCCAGAGGCTTAAGTGAGCCCAATTGAGTGAAGGGCTGCCTCATGTAATATCGCTGGGGCTCTAAGCAAGCCTAGTAAAAAGTGGGGCCCAGAGGGGACCCCTGTTGAGAAAAAAGGAGTCATTCGCTTGTAGGATTGGCCCAGGACTCTCAACTAGCCCAAGCTGGGGCCAGGGCCAGAGTGGCTGAAGGGCAAGCATGCCCACCACAAGGGGTAGGCCAGGGCGGCAGAGCCCTTGCACCCCGAGTAGCCAGAGAGTGGGCCTGGGCTTAGGTGAACGAAGGTCTCTCATGGATGAGACCACTAACGAGGGACCAAGTGAGGTTGGTCACCAAGCAGGCTGGAATGACAGGGGCTAAAGCCCAGCCTCCTGATGAGAGGAATCCAGTAAAGGGGCCCGAAAGTAAAGGGGCTGGTGACTGAGAGTAGGCCGTGAGTTGGAGGCTGCAACAAAGTGCCTAGGACAGAGTAACCCAGGGAGACCATCCAGGAGCCCAGTGAGGGAATAAGACCAGGGCAGGTAGGCCTGCATTGGTCCTGGGGAATGACCTAAGACTACACCCTGCTGGGGAAGATGGTGTGGTGGGACTGCTAGTGGCAGGGCAGTCCTCAGGAAATGCCACACCTGTGCCTCCATAGTGAAAGGCGAGTATGGGGCACCAGAAAGCCTCAGCCCCCACTGCCTTGTTGGTGACCATGTGGAGGGGAAAAGCACACCCAGACAGAAAAGCACCAGGCTTGGGCAACAGCACAGGAGTCAGGATGGCCCAGGGCCTGAGGAAATAAGTTGAGGGCCCAGTGAGGGGGCTTGTGACCAAGGTAAGTCTCCAGATGCCTGCGGCCAAGTTTGGGCCAGAGGCCGAGTGTGGCTCAGCAGCGGGGCCAGGGTAGCAATAGTGGATAGTTTGGGCCCAGAGAAGCCTAGTGAGGGGTGGAGTAGTGGCCCAGAGAGGGGCTAGAGGCTGAGTTCAGCCCGGCGTGGGGGCCATGTAAAATAGGGCCTATGGGTGGCCTGGAGGACTGTGTGGGCCGGCTGGAGTGTGTGAGAGATGAAGCCTGAAGAGTAGCGTAGAGCAGGGCCCAAGGGGGACCCGAAGGGCTGCATGGAGTAGGGCGATGTGAGTGAGGCCCATCTCCAAAAATAACCATTTCTGCAGTATGCAAAAAGTAGATATGTATAATTACTTTTTTTTTTCCTTTTACTGAAAATGTTAGAGATAAATTTAAAGTGATTTATGATTGCTTCAGTGGCTAGCACATTTTTTTTTTTTTTTTATGTCAGGGACCTTAGTTACAAACTCGAATCTGGTATTTGGAGCACTCAATGTAGGCCTTATCAAACCACTGACAACCTAACTCTCCACTTCAGAGATTAGAAAAATGAAGATTGTAAGTGGTAGATAACTGATGCCTATTTCCATACTTATTTGAGCCACTCTAAAAACATGTTTGCTTCTTATTTTATGAGTATTGATATCCCCTTATTTTTTATAAGCTTTGACTTTTGGGGGTTCTAAGCTCCTAAATCAGTTAGGTACATTCGAAAAATTTTACCCTATATTTTTTCACTGTCTGGTGTTCCTTGGAAGGTGATGGCATTAACTAGATCACTAACGCTTTGTCAACAATCCATGTAATTGGGTTAAAAAATTTAAATCTCTTTATAGGACTTCCTTCCAATTAGGAAGATTACAAGAATTTACAGGATCAACATAATTAGTATTGGATCAGTTCAAGGCATTCTTGTTTCAGCATGAAAAAAATTACCTAGAAATGCTTAATCTGTAAGTATTCATATAAATTCTTATTCCCTTCTTTCTAGTTAGGGCTCTTTAACCAAGTGGAAAGAGCTGCCATTTAACATAATGGAAATATATATATATATCATTTGGTTTGCTGACAATGGAACAATAAAAAGAAACAGTTTTTAGTGTCAACCAAAAATGGCAAAAAAATCTTTTTTTTTTTTTGCATGGATTGGAAAGAAAAAAGCATCTTGGGCTGTTTTTAAACATTTTCTTAGTTTGGCATCTATGTGAAATTTGGAAATGAAGGACTACATTCACATGGGGATTTGGGAGTCATTTCCAGAACTGAGCAAGAGGAGATGGATGTGGTGTGTCTCATTTAGGATATTCCACTGGGATGAGGGAGACCTTAGGTTAAAAGCCTAACACTCTGCTTAATCAGAGCTGGAACTTGAAAGAGGGTTTCAGGCAACAAACAGACATTGTTTATTTCAGGATCAGCTGTGCTGGGTTGTGCACTGGCACAGCTATGGAGCCGAGTGCCTGGTCCTGGCTTGGGTAGCCTCATGGCCTCCCCTTGCTCTGCTGTATGAAGGTGTTCCCAGGGCTGGAGAGCGGGGGGCAGTCTCGGGCTGTTGTGCTTGTGCCAGAAGTGAACAGATATCCTCTGCAATAAGATGCAACAGACTGTTATGAGGAATCATTCACATCATTCTGTGAATCACACAAACATTTTTGAGCATTTGGGGTGACAAAGGGCAAGGATATCTGTTTGCTCATGTTTAGTGCTAACAATTTTTTTTTCTGGCATGATAAGGGTGGTATTTGTTTGCAGCCTTTTATCCCTCAAGAGTTTCCCCTACCTGCTGAATTGTAGGGTATTCTGGGTGGTGTTCTCCCCATCTCCATGTTCTGAAGGTCCTCTGCTACATACAAATATGGACTTTACTCTGTATGAGTGGTCTAACCAGGACACAGTAGAGTCATTCTCAGTGCCTAATAAACAGTTCACTCCCTTGTAGAAGGCAAGTAATCTAACAGCTGGGCTATGAGAAAGGGAGGCATCACCAGGAGCAGCACGTTTTGTTTGGGAAACATCAACACAGTTCACTCAATATTTCAATTTTTTTTGCTTCATCTGGAACCTATTTTCTGAATTCAGTACAAATTTGTGAATGGTTTAAGTTATCTGGAGACTTCAGTTTTTAGTGAGTAAAGTATTCACCAAGGGGAAAAAATTGCTCAGCTCTAATCTGAAGGCACTTTCTTAATGCTGGGTCTGCTTCTGGCACAATCTGAGATAAATCAGATGAAATGCCATTGACCTCAATGAATTTAAACTGGTGAAAAGTTACTATGAGGATATATCTATCCACTACAGAAAGGAATCTTAATTACTTATCTATTTCCATGTCCAAACATAGGATTTTCATACACAATTTAATCATCCACTTCTTTCTAGTCTGTTTTATTTGTGCTTCAATGGTAATATTTTTATCCCTTCACCAAGCATACCACTTGCAGGACTGCAGTGTATGTTTTTGTCAAAGGCATTGGTAACTGGAAAAAACTCTAGTATTCATTTTTGGGAGAAATTTGTTTCTGCAACATATGTATCAGGAAATAAAGCTGGTGAATCCAAATAGATTCTACATCAGTGTAAAGGAAACAGAGTAAAGAGAGACTATTATATGCAAAAGATATAAGGTGGAAGAGTAGCTTAATATTTGGACTAACTACTTTTTCTTTAAAATAAACGAAAGGTTTTCCCCCTTTCTAATAAGTGCTTTTACACATTTGCTTAATTCTATTATAGAGTAACTCCAGCAGATATTCTAAAAAGAGAAGTTTCTTTTGATAGCTTTGGTGGTTTGTGCATTTTTTTTATACTTCATGCCATGCAATATTTTAAAAGATGGATCCTACATGAACAAGTTTATTTTTAAATGTTATTTATAGCCCTGTTATTGAGGGGAAGAAAGTGCACTAAAATCTCTACTGAAAGCAAATCAAATGTGACTGCATGTGGTTGCCAATTGTAGCTTGTTTTTCATTTTCTTAAATTACTAATCTCATAGTGCAGTGCTCATGTAGATTGTTTAAGGAAACAGATGACATATGTTATAATACTAAACAAGCTGAAATATAGCCAGTGTAAAGACAGAAAGCTTTTTTATTATTATTTTAAAGTGAAGCACACTGCTAGGAAATAACTTATGGTGAGAAAGGAGGACACACATGATGTGCTCTGTAGCTAGTAGGGCTATGCAAAGCTTCGGTCCCTAATTCGATTCGACAGAGATTCGAATGGAATCAGAGGACCCTTTAATCTCTCCAAATTGATTCAGAAAGATTTGGAGATTTGGACATAGACACGGCTTTAAATGTTTTGTCTACATACCTCTAGGTAGCAGGGGCTCATGATTACTGTGTTGCTCGGGCACATGGAGTGTCTCACAGAAGCACAGAGGGATCCCCAGTGCGCTCGGCAGCAGACCTGGAAGTGGACCAGAAGCACTTCTAGGTCCACTGGGGAGCACGTGTGGGGCCCCTACTGTGCCCCCCCAGATCAGTGACTGATGCCTCCTGGGTCTGGGGAGGCACCTGGGGTCCCCCTGAGGCCAATTGCTGAGCCAGGGAGGTGCAGGGTGGGGGGCCCAGCACACTCCCTGGCAGACCCGGAAGTGGACTGGAAGTACTTCTGATCCACTTCTGGGTTTGCTGTTGAGCACGTGGAGGCCCCCCCACACTCTGGGTGGAGGGGGAATACTTCATGCTCCCCAGCATTGCACCGATCACAAGCTGCACCTGCTACCTCAAGGTATGTTAAAAAAAACCAACCTTTTAAAGCTGTGTCTATGTCTTAGAATTAAGAAATGTAGTGAAGCATTTTTAGCGCAGAGCCTGGCACATGGATGTGAGGATTTTCTTTTCTTTTTATAAGAGCAGACATTTTATATGGTTACATCAAGCGTGACCTTTTCTTATCTGATCTGTCTTCATCATGATGGTAAATTCTGCTCCAGGTAAGGCGTTGAAACTAGGACGCAAACACAAAAAGGGGAAGGAACAATAGGCTTGAGGTAAAACCAAAGAACCATATGGTTCCAAGATTGCAGAGGGATTTCCTTGTCATTCCTCAGTCACCTCGGTACAATCTGTTTGGTACACATTCCTCTTCTGTGGCCAAGGCCTTTTCCTGGGTCTGTTCTGTTAACAGAAATTAATTTGGACCACTTCACCCTCTAGTTAAAAGTGCTTTTTGTTAGGGCTTTTCTTTTCTCAGACCAGACCTTTTCACAGTGTTTTTAAATAAATGTTCCAGAGCTATGTTTTTATTTTGGGCCTGGCACCAATAGATTCTGTCAGGCTGAACTTGACTGTCTGTGGAGTCCATAATAGTTTAACCTTATAATAATCACACTTCTCAGATGAAGTTGTTTAATAAGGGAAATGTAGGATCGCTGCTGAATGTAATGGGACAGCTGATAACCAACACCTGGGAGAAAACAACTCGTAAACGAATACTTTGCGTTGGTATTCCACCAGTCTAAGGATGTTACCCTGCCTGACAGGTTACAAGATGATCAAGGTGGGGGTGATCAGTTATCACTCACCCATAGCTGGTGAAGATCTCATGAGGGAACATTTGGAGAGGCTGGATAGCTACAAGTCAGCAGGACCAGATGAACTATACCCAAGAGTGCTAAAAGAATTGGCTGATGTCTTTGCACGACCCATAGCAAAGCTATTTGAGAACTTGTGGCACTCAGGAGAGGTTCCAGAAGACTGGAAGAGGGCCAATGTGGTGCTTATCATCAAGAAAGGAAGGAAGGAATACCTGGGAATTACAGGCCAGTCAGTTTGTCATCAATCCCTGGAAAAACCCTGGAAAAAATTATCAAAAAATCCATTAGTGATAGTCCAACTAAATGCAGCATTCTAAAAGAGAGCCAGCATGGCTTTGTTGTGGGCAGGTCATGCCTGACCAACCTCATTTCCTTCTATGATAAGGTAACACACCACCTGGATAAGGGAGATCAGATTGATGTTATATAATTGGATTTCAAAAAGGCCTTTGATCTGGTCTCCCACAAAGTCCTTGTAGAAAAATTGGGGAACTGTGGCCTCAACAATTTAATGGTCAGGTGGCTAGGAAACTGGCTCTGAGGCAGGACCTAGAGAGTATTAATAGATGGAACTGAGTTGACATGGTGCATGGTGACCAGTGACATCCCTCAGCGTTCAGTACTTGGACCAGTGCTTTTCAACATATTCATGAATGATTTGGATCTGGGTGTTTAAATGCATACTGGCAAAGTTTGCAGATTACACCAGATTATGGGGGAGTGCGATCAGACTGGAGGATAGGCTGGGGATATGGGCTGACCTGGGCAGGCTTGCAAGGTGGGTGGATAAAAACCTGATGACATTTAACACTGAGAAATGTAAAGTGCTCCATCTGGGGAGAAATAATCTGAAACACACTTATAGGCTTGGCAGTGCTACACTTGCTAGCACCACAACCGAAAGAGACCTGGGGGTCATGATAGACCTTAGAATGAACATGAGCCGCCAATGTGATGTCATAGCCAGCAAAGCAAATAAGACACTGGCGTGCATCTACCGATACATCTCAAGCAAGACTAAGGATGTCACCTGCCCACTCTACTTGGCTTTGGTGAGGCTGGAGCTGGAGTACTGCATCTAGTTTTGGGCACTGCACTTCAGGAAGCATGTAGAGAAACTTGAGAGAGTCCAAGGGAGGGCTGTGCATACATTTAGAGGTCTAGAGAGCAGGCCATATGAGGAGAGGCTGAGAGACATGGGACTATTCAGCCTGGAGAAGAGAAGATGCAGAGGGGACTTGTTGGCAGCCTATAAGTATATAAGAAGTGCACATCAGGACCTGAGGGAGCATTTGTTCAGAGGCACCCCAGGGGAAGACAAGGAATAATGGTCATAAATCGCTAGAGGATTGCTTTAGATTGGATATTAGGAAAAACTACTTTATGGTTTGAGTGTCCAGGGTCTGGAACAGACTTCCCCGAGAGGTGGTACAAGCATCTACTTTGGAAATCTTCAAAAAACATCTGGATGTTCACCTCGCTGGGGTCACCTGACCCCAGCAGTCTTTCCTGCCCAACTGCAGGGGGCTGGACCTGATCATCTCATGAGGTCCCTTCCAACCCTTAACATCTATGAATCAAAAATTTATGAACATCTTTGATTTTTTTCCCCCTGCATCTTCCCAAGGTTTCTTGCTATGGATTTATTTACTGCCCAGGACAGTCCAGGCAATCTAGATAGTCTGGTACACCCACACCCACTTCAGTGAAATAACTTATGGCAAGTCACTGATGAGAAAATTAGAGACAAGCATTTTGCTTGCTATTTAAAGATACATTTAATAACATTAATGCTAGGAGTATATGTCCATTTTATCTGTACAAATATTGGTCACTGTAATAATTCCTGTAGCATTCTAATTGCCTGATTCTCATTTAGAGATTTCCTTAACTCTGTTACACCACTCATTGCTATACCATTATGTTGGTGGGTGTTTTTCATTCTCTCATTTTTTTAGGAGCCCATGGTGGAACAGATTTGGAACTGGTGTCTCCTTTTCCTCCAATGGGCATGTTTCCACAGCCAAATGAAGGGGTGATTGTAGCACATGTTGACAGGGCCTAGGCTAGCTCTAATTTAGCTAGCAAGTGGTGCAATAGCAGTGAAGATGGGCACAGCTTTCAGCAGTGGGACAGCTGATAACCAACACCTGGGAGAAAACAACTCGTAAACGAATACTTTGCGTTGGTATTCCACCAGTCTAAGGATGTTACCCTGCCTGACAGGTTACAAGATGATCAAGGTGGGGGTGATCAGTTATCACTCACCCATAGCTGGTGAAGATCTCATGAGGGAACATTTGGAGAGGCTGGATAGCTACAAGTCAGCAGGACCAGATGAACTATACCCAAGAGTGCTAAAAGAATTGGCTGATGTCTTTGCACGACCCATAGCAAAGCTATTTGAGAACTTGTGGCACTCAGGAGAGGTTCCAGAAGACTGGAAGAGGGCCAATGTGGTGCTTATCATCAAGAAAGGAAGGAAGGAATACCTGGGAATTACAGGCCAGTCAGTTTGTCATCAATCCCTGGAAAAACCCTGGAAAAAATTATCAAAAAATCCATTAGTGATAGTCCAACTAAATGCAGCATTCTAAAAGAGAGCCAGCATGGCTTTGTTGTGGGCAGGTCATGCCTGACCAACCTCATTTCCTTCTATGATAAGGTAACACACCACCTGGATAAGGGAGATCAGATTGATGTTATATAATTGGATTTCAAAAAGGCCTTTGATCTGGTCTCCCACAAAGTCCTTGTAGAAAAATTGGGGAACTGTGGCCTCAACAATTTAATGGTCAGGTGGCTAGGAAACTGGCTCTGAGGCAGGACCTAGAGAGTATTAATAGATGGAACTGAGTTGACATGGTGCATGGTGACCAGTGACATCCCTCAGCGTTCAGTACTTGGACCAGTGCTTTTCAACATATTCATGAATGATTTGGATCTGGGTGTTTAAATGCATACTGGCAAAGTTTGCAGATTACACCAGATTATGGGGGAGTGCGATCAGACTGGAGGATAGGCTGGGGATATGGGCTGACCTGGGCAGGCTTGCAAGGTGGGTGGATAAAAACCTGATGACATTTAACACTGAGAAATGTAAAGTGCTCCATCTGGGGAGAAATAATCTGAAACACACTTATAGGCTTGGCAGTGCTACACTTGCTAGCACCACAACCGAAAGAGACCTGGGGGTCATGATAGACCTTAGAATGAACATGAGCCGCCAATGTGATGTCATAGCCAGCAAAGCAAATAAGACACTGGCGTGCATCTACCGATACATCTCAAGCAAGACTAAGGATGTCACCTGCCCACTCTACTTGGCTTTGGTGAGGCTGGAGCTGGAGTACTGCATCTAGTTTTGGGCACTGCACTTCAGGAAGCATGTAGAGAAACTTGAGAGAGTCCAAGGGAGGGCTGTGCATACATTTAGAGGTCTAGAGAGCAGGCCATATGAGGAGAGGCTGAGAGACATGGGACTATTCAGCCTGGAGAAGAGAAGATGCAGAGGGGACTTGTTGGCAGCCTATAAGTATATAAGAAGTGCACATCAGGACCTGAGGGAGCATTTGTTCAGAGGCACCCCAGGGGAAGACAAGGAATAATGGTCATAAATTGCTAGAGGATTGCTTTAGATTGGATATTAGGAAAAACTACTTTATGGTTTGAGTGTCCAGGGTCTGGAACAGACTTCCCCGAGAGGTGGTACAAGCATCTACTTTGGAAATCTTCAAAAAACATCTGGATGTTCACCTCGCTGGGGTCACCTGACCCCAGCAGTCTTTCCTGCCCAACTGCAGGGGGCTGGACCTGATCATCTCATGAGGTCCCTTCCAACCCTTAACATCTATGAATCAAAAATTTATGAACATCTTTGATTTTTTTCCCCCTGCATCTTCCCAAGGTTTCTTGCTATGGATTTATTTACTGCCCAGGACAGTCCAGGCAATCTAGATAGTCTGGTACACCCACACCCACTTCAGTGAAATAACTTATGGCAAGTCACTGATGAGAAAATTAGAGACAAGCATTTTGCTTGCTATTTAAAGATACATTTAATAACATTAATGCTAGGAGTATATGTCCATTTTATCTGTACAAATATTGGTCACTGTAATAATTCCTGTAGCATTCTAATTGCCTGATTCTCATTTAGAGATTTCCTTAACTCTGTTACACCACTCATTGCTATACCATTATGTTGGTGGGTGTTTTTCATTCTCTCATTTTTTTAGGAGCCCATGGTGGAACAGATTTGGAACTGGTGTCTCCTTTTCCTCCAATGGGCATGTTTCCACAGCCAAATGAAGGGGTGATTGTAGCACATGTTGACAGGGCCTAGGCTAGCTCTAATTTAGCTAGCAAGTGGTGCAATAGCAGTGAAGATGGGCACAGCTTTCAGCAG
>NW_005842715.1:600742-628083 GCF_000455745.1 Alligator sinensis
GGCTGGTAACTAGAGTTGTATCATCAGGACTCCTGCAATACTCTGGGGTTTATTCTGATACTCTGGTAGCTGGCTTGTACCACTTTGCCTTCTCTACCAGAGTTACTTGAGAAGGTCAAATTAAAACTGCTGTGGGCGCCTGCTGTGCTATCATCACACCTTCATTTTGCTGTGTAGCTGAAATTGAAGTACAATGGTGTGGTACTGTGTGGAAACTTGAACGGCTTCTGGCTGTGTTTTACTACTCTTTGGCTCATGGACTTAAAAATTCAGGGCCATCCATTCACCTGCTTAGTCACCCCGGCTGTTTTGTCTAACCTAATTTGACCTTCTCATTTCTGCCTTTTTATTTTCATTAGTCTCTTCATAATTTGTTATGTTGACCTTTATGTTCATGTTTGAAGTTTAATAGGGTTCAGCTAAGTCTAGGTAGGAGGCATAAAGTGGGTTGGATAAGCAATTGTAAGATGATAATGCAATAAAGAATAAGCCGGTGCCCTTTCCAGATTGTCTAATGTTGTGGTTTTAAAGGGAATCATACAATTTAGGGGGATGAGTAAGATTGCAGTCCAGTGTTCTTTCAACTTTAAACCCTCATGGGACAAGTTGTATTATTCAGTCTATGCTGTTTTTTGCATTTTTATTGAGCCACCTCTTATTATTTGCTTTCTGACCTCTCCTTTAAAGTGCTTTTACTATTTATCCTTTTCCTATGTTATCCACAAATGATTTCCCATTTAAGAACTCACCTTATTTGTTCTAGTCAATTTTTCAAGTTAGTCACAATATTTTTATTCTTCCCCTTCCCCTTTATTTTTTTTGACCAGAGATTTAGGTCTTGCCAGTTGCTGGTTTTTGTCGTTGCTTAAGAAGGACAGTGATGGAGTTGGGTGTATTGATAGAATCCTGCTTGTTTATAAAAAGTGTTTGAAGTCCAGTTCCTTAGAACAGACTAGAAATCAAATGAGAGAGAATATCTTTGCAAGCCTATCAGCTAGCACAAAAAGCATCCTTTTTGGCCTTTCCTCTGCGGCATGCTCCCAGGACTTTTCTGCCTTGCTTACAGACGGATCCAAACTTTCACAAAATAATGACCCTCTGTGTGATTTACATGTGCCTTTGTCTTGGGTGGTTGTGCATGTGTGTGTGTGTAGGCTGGTTTTGTTTCATGAAGGAACTAGGCTGTTTCTTAAAAGGATCTTAAGTACTCCTCCCAAAACTTCAAAGTAAAATACTTTTAAAAATAATTTTGTCTAGTATGAATCTGCTAGAAGCTTAGCAGTCTTCTGAGCGGTGCTTGTTTTGGTTTTTTCCCCAATGGTGGATGGGGGTAGGGAGGAAGCAATTTCTAAAATAGAGGAAAACTTTTTCTCATGTTCAGATGAGCATTATTCCTTTGGTAGCAGCAAAGCAATAGTGGGAATATCATTTAAGCGGACCATTATCTGCTTGTATATTTTTCACACAAAAAGATCCATTTTGTATTACAGAATGTAAGGTTTAGTCCCATTAAATCTTTTTGCTTTATCAAACTGAAAGCTATCACTGTCTTCCAGCTTGACAGAATATGATAATCCTGTCTCCACTAAATGTACCTGTAATCCTTTGTGATTGAAAAAACCTTTATTCCAACCTGATGCATTTTTATGTTATTTATAAAAAGAATTCTTGTTATGATTTCTTAATGTTTTAAACTGTTGACATTATTGTCTTTTTTTGTTATTGTACTTAGACCTATCTTATGGTAGTTATTTACAATGGCATAGATCATTTGAGATTAAGAGATAAGAGGGATCTATATAGTCCAACTTGATATGAGTCAATCTAATGCATTTTTGAAGATAGAACAATAACATAAAAATGTGTGTTTGTATTGGTTATCTAGAGTTCTTGTTTGTGTGAACTTGGGGAGGCTTGTAAACTAATTTTTGTTCCCATGTGTTTTTATGCATGCATATGACATTTTATCACAGCAACTTACTACCTTTTTTTCCTTTTGGCAGTCATATTAGAATATGGTATTATTAATAATATCTATCTCTCTGTCTTCCATATTGCATTGGTAGGTTTCGGGGTTGTACACAGTGGGGAAAGATGAGGCACAATTCCAAGAAACCTAGCCATGGCCATCTAATAAGCCTGCAGGCGGAGCCAGGAGTAGAACCCAGGTTCACTGAACCTTAGTCCAGTCACACTGCCTTCCTTACATCCATGAGTTTGGCATCTGTTGTAAATGTTTTGACCGTCTTTCAGCTCCCCTTGACTTCAGTGGTAATTGAAGCATGTTTTAAAATCAGGCCCACTTTATGGCTACTCAGTAACCTGAATGTTAAATTATAGCTAGGATGCAGTATAAAGATACTGGGGGGCATTTATACACATGCTCTAGGAGTGGGTGGGAGGGAAATGGGGGCTGCTTGAATTAGAACAGCTCTTTAAAGCGACTGAATCGTCTTGTGTATCAGCGTTCCTGCACTTAAAAATGGCAGCGGGGACGGTTTATCTAAAGCTCATTGAATGAGCCCCCCACTGCCATTTATTAGTGCAGAGACGCTGGTACATGAGATACCAGATTTCATTAATTGAGTCTACTCCAATGCACTGTAACTACAGCATGTTGTACCAGCCTTGCTGCTCGTGTATAGGCACCCTGGATTTCAAACCCCTGTAATAATAGCAGAGCTGTTGGTTTAACAGGTTACAATACCTAATTTGACTAGGTTGCAATACTACAGGCACTCCTCACTTAACGACCGAGTTCCGTTCCTGCGACTAGGTCATTAAGCGAATTGGTTGATAAGCGAGGAGCCGCCCCTTGATACTGCGTGCCTTGGCTTGAGACGCCGCACTGCCGTTTCAAAGACCAAAGTGCTCGTACTTACGACCAGTTCTCGTACTTACGACCAGTTCTCGCTGGTCATTAAACAGGTAGGTCGTTAAGTGAGGAGTACCTGTATTTAGATTCTCACTGGGCACATCTACACGAGATGCTTTACTGTGCAGTAGAGCAAATTTACTGCTCAGTAAGCATCACCATTTATATGTGCAGATGCTTACTGTGCAATAAATTTGCTATACTCAGGAGTTAATTTACTACCTGCAAATATAAGTAGCAAATTAACTCCCGAGTAGTTACTGCAGTTACACATGTGTAGATGCTCATTGGGAGCAAGTTTGCTCCTGGTCAGCCCCATCACCAGTGAACCACCTGCATCCTAGCCCCAGGGCCATGGGGCTGAGAACCTCTCCAGCCCCGGAGTTGTGGCAGCTCTTTGTCTGCCCCAGCCCCTGGCCCTTAAAAATCTGTGGGGATGCTGGGGCCCTGGGCTACCTGCAACCAGCCTCTGGCCACTGTGCGCCACATCAGAGGCCCCAGGCCAGCTGCAGAAGCCTGCCCAGACCCTGGCCCTGGTCCCTGGAACCACATCACCACACAGATGCTAGACCCATGCGGTCAAGCTGTGCTGGGTGCTACAGGCACTTGCCAGGCCTGGCAGCACCCTGGGCTACCTGCAGCCAGCCTCTGGACACCGGGTCCTGCTGCAGCTAGCCTGCCTAGACCCTGCTGCTGGTGCCTGGCACAGCAGTGTCACATGTCTGCCTGTTTCATGCCGTGCCCCTGGGCTGGGCACTGTAGACACTTGCTTAGGCCTGCCAGCACCGGGACTGTTGTGTGGAGGCCCAGTGAGCTGTCAGGGGAGCTATGCTGGCATCCTCCCCAATGCCACATGCTGCCTCTTGGTTTCTTCTCACAACTGCTCCCAGGAGGAAACCGTGGATTTTGTGGTGCTATGGGGTGAGGCTCAGGCTTGCCTGGAGTGGGTGCTCCAATGTGCACATCTATGAGTGCCTGTCATGTCGCATGCAGGAGTGTGGAAATGACTGGTCAGTGTGCCAGTGCCACGTAAAGGTCAAGGCCTTGTGGACACAATGGGTCACTGTCACTGACCACAATTGCTGGTCAGGGGCTGCCTGAAAGTCCATGCCCTGTATGTGACAGCTGGAAGACATTCTCATGCCCTGGGACCCTGGCTGGGTGGCCTGTCCAAGCCTCCACTGTGGCTTGGCACCCATGACAATGTATGACTGGGGGAGGGCCCCTCAGCTTGCCCCCCGCACCCCTAGCATTCCCCTGCTGAGTGTCCTGGGCATGCCACGGGACAGTGGCGATGCATAGGGGGTGTATGTGCTCCCCCTGAGGGCACCTCCTAACAGCAGTGTTGCCCGCTTAGGTGATGGGCAGGGGGGGCAGGCAAGAGCACCGGTGCCCCCCGCAAGAGCGCCAGCCAGGGAGTGGGGGCACCAGGAGAAGTGATCCCCACAGTTCCGCGACAGCCAGTCGTACTGGCCCAGAAGTGACTCAGGAGGCACCAGTTGCCCATGCCATGGGGAGCTGTTTGCATGAACCAAGGGGTACCTGGTCACTACACCCTGATGCTGCTGATAGCCATGTTGCCCCAGGTGTACTGAGAACCTGGTACAGGATCCTAAGCTTCAACAGTGTGGATAGCAAGCCCAAGCTGCCCCACAACCTCTACCACTGCCTGGATGCATCCTCTGCCTGCTGTATCTTCTCCACCTGGGCCTTGCAGATGTTATGGAGCACACAGGCTGGAACAATGACCCAAGGGACGTTGGTCTCTGTAACAAGGAACCCTAGTCCTGTTACTAGGAAGCAGAGTGGCCCCTTTAAGACAGAGTCTTCAGATCTCAGCCTGCCAATGGAGCAAGGGTTAAAGGATAGTCCTGCAGGCTGGTCAGCTGACAGGGGCTGTCACTTGATTGGGTGAGAGCTCAGGCCAGAACTGTATAAACCTTGGGCTCAGCTACCCAAGGGGGCCAGCTCAGGCTGTGGCAGAGGGTGGACCCCTAAAGGCTCCAAGAAACTGTGAAGCAGCTCTGCAAGTGAGAGCACCATGCAGAGTGGCCCAGGGATGTGGAGCAGGCTAAATGCTAGGGCTGTGTGAAACGGGTGTGTTTTGATTCGGTTTTGGATTCGGGTGTTTTGGTGGACAGTGATTCATTTCAGTGTTTCAGATCACTGTCCTATTTCGTTTTGGCCAAATCTGTTTTTGTTTTGGCTGAATCCTCTGAATCTGTTTTGAATGGGCTGCAAGGGAAGCTTTGCACAGCCCTACCCAGTCAGGCAGGGCTTGGGGCTGGGGGCTTGGGGCCCCAGTGGGGAGCAGGATGGGGCTGTGAGAGGTTTGTCCAAGAGAGGGGAAGGGCTGCTGCCCTCTGTGCAGGTGAGGAGACCTCTGTGCGGATCTCCGATCCCTGTCATGCCAGGTTGCGGGGCAGGGAAGCAGCGCAGAGCAGCAAGCAAGCCTGCTGGTCCCTGCCACATGATTCAGCTCCACAGTGAACCGAGATCTGCACCGGGGTCTCCTTGCCACCACTGACTGCCCTACAATGTGTGGCTGCACGGGGTGGGCAGTGGTGGTGAGGAGACCCTGGTGCAATTCTCTGCTCCCTGTAGAGCAAGGTTGTATGGCAGGGGTTCTTTAGCCCCTGGCTTGACTCCCCAGCCCCTGGTTCAATTCCCCAGCTCTCTGATCATTCCCCCAGCCCTTCCTGGGGGGTGCAGGCTGCCTGATCTGTGCACCAGATTTCAGTAGGCTGCTTCCTCAGGCTGGGGCCAGCAGCATCACTGCAGTTTTCCCAGCGCTTTGCGCGGGCTGCACCAAGTGGCTGCCACTGGCCTCAGCCTGCAGTGGCAGTCTGCTGAAACCCCACATGCAGATCTGGGGCCTGTAACCCCTGGGAAGGGCTGGGGAAATGATCAGAGAGCTGAGGGAGGCAATCAGAGATCTGGGGAATTGAACTGGGAGCTAGATGTCAATCTTAGAGTGGTCCTTCCCCGCCTCCCCCCCTTTCTCCTCCCTCTTCTTAGTTTTTGTTTTCATGCAAGCCCAGCTCCGAAACACTGAAATTCTCTGAAACATTTTGGAACTGTTTTGGAGCCTTCCTGTTCAATTTGGATTTGGTGTTTTGGTTGCTGAAACATCCCAAAATATCTCTGAAACAAAATGGCTGCTGAAATTTTGCACCACCCTACTAAATATCTTTATTATTTTTCTTTGTTATAGCCCAGGGGCTTAGTGTTTATGTTGCAGTTTAATTTGGTGGTTTGTAGCTGAGACTGTAGGCCTCACCACTCACAGGGGGCACAGCTGTGGGGGCCAGAGAGCCCAGTGCCAGAGTGGGCGCAGCTATGGGGGCCAGAGGCCTAGAGCAGATTGAGTGAAGCTACTGCATCAAAGTCAGGCCCAATACAGTGGGTCTGAGGTGGATAGCTTAGCTGAATGAAAGGGGCAGAAGCTGTGTTGGCTGAAACCCCAACAGAGTGAGTAGAAGATGCAGATAACACCTGCAAGGCACGGGGGATGTTGGAGTCATGCAAAATAGCCCTTTAGGCAGTAGCTCATCACCTCCAGCTGTTTGAGAACCAAGGCCAGATCTGGGAAGCCCTGGGGCAGCCTCCCTTTTAAGAACCCAAAGTAACAACAAGTTATGGTAGGCAAGTGAACGGGAGTCTGTTCCCAGAAGAAAAGTCAAAGTCAATAGGGACTTTGGGGTGCCTCCAGGTGTTCTTGAATGCCTTTGGAGCTCGCACCCTGTTTTACCTCTGTGACCTTGAGGTGGGTGGTGAGGGTGCGCCAGTGTCCCTTGAGGTGACTGAAGGTGCACTCCACCAAGCCAGGGGTCCAGCCCAGGCACCAGTTGAAATATGCCTGGTGGGGGTCCAGATGGCCAGTGTAGGACAACATCAGTCAGGTAAACAGTGGGTTGCTGGGGTCCCCGATCCGGGGGGGGGGGGCAGGACTGCCACTGCTGTATGCTCTGGCACCCCTGGTGTGAAGTGCCTGCTCTCTACCATGGCTGGCAGGGTGGAGTTGCAGAAGATGCGGGCATCATGGGTAGTGCCTTCCCAGGTGGTGCTCATGTTGGTGAAGGCCCTGTGGTTGATGATGGCCTGGAGCTAGGTGGGCCCACAGGTGGCAGGGCTGGAGGCCCAGGAGTGCATGGAAGGCATCAGTGATGCTTCACCGACCAGGGAAGGGATTCCACCGGAGCTGATCTCACCGCCTGGGAAGTGGCCATGGCTCTACATGTGGCATTCCCACTTCCAGGCCAGCGCTCACAGGGGGGGGCATCAGTGCTCCTGCCTGCCTCCCCAACCATCACCTAAGTGAGGACCGTGTCCTGTCAGGGTGTGCACTGGCATCCTCAGGGGGTGCACATGCACCCCCATTCACTCCCTGTGCGTTGCCACTGCTGGGATGGTGTGGTGAGCCTGGGCAGGTGGCCGCATAGCCCAGAAGACCCATCGGGGCTGAGACTGACTTTGGTCAGGCAGCTGTCATTGTGGTGGTGCAGCAGGGCAACCAGGGTGTCCAGCAGGAGCCCAGCATGCTGGATGTTGCTCCCAGGGCCTGAGAGTGGAGTGGCCATCGCATGGTGGGCAGAGGCTTTGGTGACAACTGCAGTGTGTTGGCACCTCATTGTGCAAGCTGCTCTAGGCCAGGAAGGCAGGGAGTGGGGTTGCCTTTTAAAGATGGTTGTCAGTCACAGGCAGCTACAGCCAGAGCCTCCAGCTCCCCCTGGCTGCTGCAGGGGTCTGGTGTAGGGCCGGAGCGGGTAGGAGCAAACTGCTGCCAGGAGCAGCAAATCTGGGCTAAAATCTCTGTTTATGTAGACACCTGCCCAGAGAGGGTTTACTCCAGAGTAATTCAGCAGCATTTGTACATGTAGACATGCCCACTGCCAGCCAAATCCAGTTTGTTGCATTTATGTCAGTAAAACCTTTGAAGTCAGGAGAACCTTATCCCTGAGAGTGGCAAACACATTTTGTCTGTTGCTTCATGGAACAGGCCTGTAGAATTTTTAGTGGGAAATAATACATTTCTTAAAGGTTTTTAAAACCACACTACAAGATTTAATACAATTTTCTTTAAAAAAATAGAATAATGTTCTTGAGTCTTCCTGTATAGTTACTATTAAAGTAGATGGGACTTTCTAGTTACTGCAGTAATTCTCAAGCAGGTGCAATGGCATTCTGGAGTACTGAGAGATCCTTAAGGGTGCCATGGCGTGCTGTGCAATATTAGCACTATTAAGTGTGCAACACAATTCACAAAACAAACTTAGTGATTAAAAATGGGAATCCATGCTGTCAAAAAGGTCCTGACCTCTTGCTGGCCTTTCTGAGTTCTTTGGGTAGAGGGTATGGGAACATAAAACTTGGTTGGGGGTGGATAAATGAAGGAAGTCAGCCACTGAAGGATAAAATAAAAAGGAGTAATCCCCCCTCCCCCCCGCAAATTTAAAAAGAAATAATGAGACAGTAAATTAAAGAAGGTCTTATGTTTTAATAAATTTGGATTGGAGTGTGGGGTATGTTTGTCATGCCTTTCAGGATAGCTGGGAGGTAGGAGCAGTGGGGGAATGCGCTTTTGGGGAAGCTACTGCCCCTGTTTCAGGAAGGAATCTCCAGCTCATGGGCCTGTACCTTCCCCACTCCTGGCCCCTAGATCCCACTCCTGGACCCATCTGTATCCTGTGACCTGGCTAGGTAGCATGTGCTCTGTAAGTAATTTGCATGGAGTTGCACCTCTTGGGGTGGGAAGGTCACACCCCCCGTGGCAGAAGGGGGAGTTGGCTTCATGTTAGAACTGCCCCCTGGGCAGTTCAGGGGGTGGAAAGTTTGTGCACACAGAACAGGAGGGTGAGGGAGTGGCAGTGCATCCTGGCATGCTGGAGGATTGCATCTTGGGTGGTTCATTTGTGAGGAGTGAACACAAGCTGGGCAATGGATCAGAGAGAAACCTGAAGTGGCGTAACTTTAAGCCACCTAAAGTGTGCTTAAAACTAGTTTCAGGTGTTAATGTGTGGACAGTCCAGGAGTTAAGAGCTCCAGGAGCCACTTAAGATTAATATGTGACAAGGCTGTTGCAACAGGGGAGTTTGTGTATTATTTTTTGTAGTCCATAAATGAGTGAAAGCTAAGAGGTGACATTTTCTGAGGAGTTCTTTGAATCTACTGAGGTAGGGCTTTGAGTCTAAGAAAGTAGACAACCGCTGATTTAGTGCTTGTTTGGTCCCTCAGTAGCAGTAACAGATATTTCTGTATGTGAGAGTTTATAATCCATATTCCTTAGATGGGAAACTGAGGCACAGGAAAATTATGTTACCTGTTCATGGTTACACACAAAGGCTGATGTATGGATGGGAGGTTCATCCCTTTCTTCTGAGTCCCAATCTAGGACCTTAACCACAAGACTATCCTTGTTCTATTTTTATGTGAGGAAAATGTACAAAATTCACTGTAGAAAGATGGTGTGAATCTTGGATGCTTTCTCTTTATGGTGATATTATTTTTAGTGTTTTCTGTAATGGAAAAAACTTCTTTTATTGATTTTTTTCAGAAGTGTGTTTCCCCTAATAGTACAATGCCAGAAGATTGAGCAGATAAATTTTCACTTCTGGAACCTTTCAGTACAGTTCACAAAGGTGAGCAAATAGTTCCCTGGGCTCAAAGGAGAGCACCAAGAAATCTAGTGATGTACTAAAGGTCAAAATCACATAGCATTTTTTTTAAAACTCAGATAAGATGGTTGGAAAGTTTGTGCTACAGAGTAAGGAAACAAGATCTATTCCTAAAGTCAGGAAGACACAGTCTCTGAGATGTTTTTCCAGAAGTCAGGGAGACTGCAAAGGGACTAAAAATTTTTGCTGTATATGTAAAGTTCATTGAAGTCAGCTGATGGAGTCTGGGGGAGGCTCTGTTCCCCTGGGCACCACCCGGGGTTACTAGGAATAATGGCCACAAATTGTTAGACAGAAGGTTCAGGCTGGACATCAGGAGGCATTACTTTACAGTTAGGGCTGCCAGGCTCTGGAATGGGCTCCTAAGGGAGGTGGTACTCTCTCCTACCTTGGGGGTCTTCAAGAGGAGGCTGGACAGATATTTGGCTGGGGTGATATGACCCCGGCACCCATTCCTGCCAAGGGCAGGGGGTTGGACCTGATGATCAGTTTAGGTCCCTTCTGCACTATGATACTATGACTCATTCGTTTCTATGGACTTTGAATCAGATCCTAACTGCATTTGAACTATAGTTTTACTTGTGCTGAAACTCCCTGTTTTTGGATCGTAAATATCATGTGGCTGCCATCAGGAAACTTTAAAAAAAACCAACAAAACAAACCAGTCCCCTACCTACAGATTCTTCTTTAAAGCAGAAGTAAAAGAAACCAATAAATATTGTTGCACATAATTTCATTTAAAATGACGTGATGAACATAATACATGTCTTTAATTTCATTTCTAATTCAGTCAACCATTCACTGCATATTTATAAAAAACCTACTTCTCATTAAAATCACCATTTTAAAATTACAATCTTTTGTACAGCACATCTAAGAAATGACCTTTCTTCATTTTAGATGCTATAAAAATTAAGTTTTCGTAGACTGTAGGCAGCACTCAAGGGACAGGTTCTTTAATGTACTGGATATTGCTTTCAAAGTACTCCAATTGCCTAAATTAATAATGGCTTTTTTCTTTGGTTCTTATAAGGGACAAATGAATTTGAATCACTCTCTAAAGAATTGAATCACTGGCTATCTCATTCTGATTACTTTTTGCATTCATTATAAAATTTAAAAAACCCCAACAAGGTCACCTTTGGCATGGGTTTTTGTTTGTGAGAAAAGCAAAGTGACATTAACTTTTCTCTTAACCAGATTTCATATAAGCATAGAGATTGCCAAACCTATCGTGACTACCTTTAAAAAAAGCTTCAGTTTGTGCAATACTTCAGGAAGGAAGCCCTACCTATGAACAGCTTTGTGTATAATATTTAAAATGACTGATTTTATCTCTCCTGTCCTCACCCTGTAGCCCCTCCTACCCCCCACCTAGCCACCAACAAAACCCTAACAACACACTCTCTTGGGTTAAAAGCACAGTGATTTTCTTCTGTTGTGCTGTCAGGCCATTGGAACATCAGTGGTGATAAATAGAATGGAAATTTTAAAAGCTGTTTTGGAGGAGTCACATACTCTTTAAATGGATCTTACTCTGCTGCTTTATAATGAAACCTAGAATGGCAAGAGACCTTGCTTGTGTGTGGGTTTCACTGTCTCTTTAAATGATTTTTATCTTGATAGAAAAATGAAACCTTAGAATGGCACATCCAATCAATTCTAACATTTCAAGGAGTGTCTAGGTTTCAAAGGAGAGAATTCCATTTTGGTGAAGAGAAAACTAGAAGGGGAAAATGGGGAGCTCACAGTCTTTTGGCCTTTTCATAGCAAAGCCATTTTCAAGCACCTTTATAACTATGTATAGATCAAGGAAAATGGTTACTGGCTCCAGTTAACACCTTCCGGACTAACAGTACAACTTTGTAGTGTTAGTTCTGCCCGTCTTCCCAATAGAATTTTACAATGTTGACATTCTGCAAGAGAAAGAGAATATAAGAAGTGCTGTACTGGGTCAGACCAATAGTCCACCAGCTCAGTATCCTGTCTCCAACAATGGCAGGGGTAGATGCTATAGAGGGAGAGCATTGAAATGGATATATCTGAAGTGATCTGTCCTCTATTCAATGCCCTCCCTGGTATCCACCATTATTGGTTTAGAGTTGCTGACTGTTTTGTTCAGTAGTCACTAAGGCTAAGTACAGATAGTCAAAAATCTTGAGACTGAATAAATTCAATCTTTGCAGGTTAGTTTACGCTGCATAGACTGAACTGATAAGTGAACAGACATTCACTTTTGAGTTCAGAAATGCAGCCGCATGCCTGCAGTGTCCCAGGCCAGAAGCTGGGAGACGCTAGGGCACACACCTCTGCTCTGCTGAAGCAGACAGCTTGGGCCAAAGCTAGCTGACCCACCCTGTGAGAGGGGGTTTGCAGGGGAGGTGCAAAGCATCCTGGGATGCTGGGGGACTGTGAGTTAACTTGAATCTGGAGGGGATCTGGGACAGAAGTTCAATAAACCAATTTAACCTAAATCAGTTAAGTCTGATACTACATCCATCTAAGTTTATCTTAAACTAGTTTTGGCCATTTTGAAAGCGATCTATGTGCAGTGAACCTTTGTTGTGTTATATATTTGAACCAGTTTCCTGTTATTTATATCAGTTTATGCGTAATTTCTGTCCCTAGCCTAATAGTTTTATCGTCCATAAATTTATCTAGTCCTTTTTTGAACCTGGCTATGCTATCTTGCTCTACTACCTCCTGTGGCAGAAAGTGGCAGAGGTAGAAGAAGAAAAGAGAAAAATAAAAGTGATTGGAAGGGAAGGAGAATATAGAGGCAAGAGGAAGAATGATGCTTATGAGCAGGGATCCTGGTTTTCTCTGTTTAAAAATCCAATATTCTCTACTTAAACCCCACCAAATCTGTGCTTTTCTGCAATTAAAATGAAATGCCACTATATACATAATATATATATCAGTTGAACAAAATGCTTTATTGATATATTTACAATTTTAAAGAAGTTTGGAAGCCTACCAGTGCATCACCTATGCCTCCCCCCCCCCCAAACTTACCTGCAGGCAGCTGGGGGAGCTGCTCTCCACAATGCTGCCTGTGGCTATATCGCTGGCCACATGCATGTGTGCACTCTCACACATGCACTTGACACCCCCTGCATCCAATCAGCTTCCTTCCACTCCTCCCAGTCTCAAGCAGCCCTTTGCAGGCTGGAACTCTGCCAGCCTGGAATGGGAAACCCATATTTTCCTGTGGGTTTTTTTCTTTAAAGGGGAAAATCCATCTTATTCCGTGTTTTTCTGCAACAAATGAAAAATCCAGATCTCTGACTCTGAGGATGTGAGAGCCCTTGGCATGGAGGAGAGAATGGGAGACTTACGTGAAGGGAGGGAAGAATGGAAGGTATCTGTGCAATAGAGACCTGCTGTAGGAGAAAACTGGGGAAAATGGTGTCTGTGGCATAAAGGGGAAATGAGGCTTACATAGAAACCATGAGGAGGTTGAGAAAAAAGGACAATGAAAATAGAGGGGAAAAAAGATGCCCTGTTGGAGGGAGAACAGAGCACTGATTTAGCATATGGGCCCAGAGGGGTCCTGACATGTAGCTGTAAAGTGAAACCAAACATAGGGTGAGAGTGGGGACTTTGTCATGAGGTGAAGAGGTCAAGTGTGGCAGGGAGATTATGGGATACAAGGCACATGCACACCCACTTGTGCTGAAGCTAGTGTGGGTAGGAATGGAGTGGAGAGCACACAGAGCCCCTGAATTTTGGAAAAGAAAGGAGATGTCAGTGAATCCCTGAACTAAGAGGATGAGAGGGGTGGCACATAAGGAGTTTGGGCATGGGGAATGGAAATATGCAAGGAAAGCTGGGGTTGGGCACTGAGCTTAACTGTCAGGAAACAGAAAACATCTGACCCTCAGTGTGGGGAAAAAACCCCAGCCAAACTCCATCCCACTCTTTGGGTTGTTTATTTTCCTCTTCTCTTTCTCTCTCTCTCTCTCTCTGCCCATGTGTCTGTCAACCTGGTCACTTAGGCAACCACTTGGTTGCTTAGGTGATCCCCTAAGGAGAGGGAAATTCCCTCTTCCTGTGTCCAGGTCCTTTGTGTAACCTTCCTACCACTGACCTAAGGCAGTGGTCACTCCTCAAGGTGAAGGCTGACATTATTCAAATTGACCGGGCAGCCTCCGGGATGCTCAGAAAATACCTGATTTTGGTTGGGTCCAGGTGATGAGATCAGAGTGTTATTTAAAGGGTCAGGCCATCTTGGAGGGAGAGACATGTTCTTGAACACATACACACAGGCCTCCAGAAATCTCTGGATGTATATGTGAATAACTTACCTGAAATTTAACCAGAAACTTAGATTTAAGTGTTCTAGTCGCGTATCAAAATGCTACCCAGCCTATATTGTTTTGCTCAAGGTGGCTTTCTTTCTGTATTCTATCTATTCTATTCTTTGATCAACAGATCTATCTGTTTTAGCACACCTCACTGTATGTGCTTAAGAGGGAAGGGACCAGCCTTGTTAGCTCACTTTGCTAGGCTGGCTAAGGTGGGCTTGGCTTTTTACTTTCCTCCTGTACTGGAGGCTGCTTGTGAATGCTTCAGGTTAATAGAAGCACCCCAAAATCTCATGGATTAAGTGACCCCAAGGTCTACAGGGTCTGTGTACCCCAGGTGGCACAGAACCCTAACAAAGACCCGAGCCCGGGTGGTGGCAGCAGTTACCCCAGGCTTGTGACTGGGCTCCAGGAAGGGGGTTGGCTGGATGTAGGCCCCCCAGGGGAGACACTCAAAGCATGGCTTTTGGGTGGGCACAGTGAGGTGGGTGGCGCAGCGCAGGAGCGCCCCCTACTGGCCCACTACACTCAGCTACTTGTTTTGAATTGCCAAATGGTACCATCTTCAGAAAGGCATAACAAAAGCTGTTGATAAAAGTAAAATCCTGACAAGTACAGCTTAGAAATAAGGTACTTGTATGTGAACAGTGGAATAAGCTATTAAGGGAAATCGTTGTTACCAGATTTGCCCATTACTTTGGGGTGTGCTCATTTATTAGGGATAGTTTCTAGGGTCTTGGTGATTCTGTCAATGTGCTGCTTGTGTTACTATACGGAGCTGTATCTCTCCCTTCTGCAAGCCCTCACCCCCAATGGAGCTATCTTGCAGGACTCAGTTTTAATGGGACTGGGTTCCTCCAGTCACCAAATCAGTCATACACACAAACACACACAAATTAACGTGACACGCCTGACCTGGCCGGGCTGATCAGCATGGACAGGCTGACACCCTCATATGCCAAGAATCAGTTCATAAGAGCAACAATAAAATGCAGTCAGACACAAGCACACAGGTAAACAGAATCCCTCTGAATCCGGCTGGGTGTCCAGCTGACACCCTCATGGGCCAGCATTCAGTTCATAAGGGCACGTCTGAGTCAAACTGGGTCAATCAGCCTGTACAAGCTGATCCCCTTATGTGTTTCAAACTCAGCACGTCCCAATCTTTGGCCTCTGGATGAGCAGACCCCACAGTATTTTTGGGCTTCACAGGGATCTTTAGCTTAGGTAAAAGAAGCGTTGCTGCAGAGCATGGGAGGAAAGAGAAGCAGAGAAGAAAAAATGTACCCAGTTACTACCAGCCTGACTATAAAAGTTATTTATTGCTAAGCATATGAAATATATAATAGTACTAGTAGTAATAGACATGCAAAAGAAAAACAAACACCAACAATGACAATACTACCCTGGTTTCACTAAGTATTTGGGGAAACTTAGCTCAAGCTTAACTGATACAGTTCAGGTTCAGAAGTTTATGCCTAGAAAGAAGACAGAGAACGCTGGGATCTCACCTAGTCCACGGTACTCAGGCTGCAAAGCTGACAGGCACAGTCTGTAGCACAGTCCTTGAAGGGAGAGATGATCTGTTCTTCCAGCGTCCCAAGAACGACAGGGGATGGTGTCAGCACAGGGGTTTTCTTCTTCTCCTTCTTTCCTCCTGCTTCTACTTCTTTTCCTTCCTTTTCCTCTTCTAGCAGCACACACACTTACAGATTTTTATACCCTCAGTTCAGCTGCTCCGTAGCACCCTCAGTAGTGTAAATCATTGTCTTTTCTATTGACAAGGGGTTATCTGGTTTGGACCATCTCAGGAAACTGATTGATAATCAGGAAACACTTAAGATTAGGGAGTAACCCAAATACTTGGGAGCCAGCTTGAGATTCCTATGGGTGGCAGATATACTGATGGGATATCTCATGGTTTCTTCAGGAACAATAGATAGCTTGCAGCATCAGGATTTTGGATTTTTACTTGTTGTGCACAAGCCTCAGCTTAGCATGACTTTTCCAGATCTTACTATAGTCTTTTAACAGACTTAAAGCGATTATTGGGGTGCTCATAACCTTTTGTGGAGAGGACTCCCACCAGTTGTCTCGGGAAAAGTATGACAACACCTGTGATTAGGGCTCCAATGGGCTGGATGTTGTGATGAACCCTTAACCATTGTTCAAATGTTGCCCATACCCCCTCTGACTCGGTCTCTTGCCTCAGCATTCTCTAACCTGGCAACCGAGTTTTAGTCAATCAAGTTTAAATAGGCCTCCCATAGTGGGACCGGGGAATGTACGGCCCGAGATGCCTATTAAACTTAGAGCTGTGTGTGTGTGTCTGGGGGGGAAAAGTCCTTAGTAAATCCAGATTAGAACTGGTCTGATAAATGCTGAGCTGGGTGTGTGTGAACATGGCTTGATTAACATTTGGAGCACAGATTCCCCATCATGCAGTGCTCCCCTGCTTCTCTGGTCCTAGGATTCACTGCAGTCTCTGCTTCAGGCTTTCTGTTCTCCATCTCTCATGTAAATGAATGGTCATCTGGTTCCATCTCGGATGCAAATGAGACCCAGGGCAGTTGTTTCACTCTTGTCACCCTTATCTTGAGGGTCTTAGGTGCGTCTCTCACTGCATCTTAATCAGTTTCGTTTAGGTAGAGGAGGGGAGGGAGGGGGGTGAGTCCTTTGTGAGTCAGACAGACTGCATCCTGTGCCAGGGTTGCCCAAGAACACAGAGCTGAGACGTAACATGGTGGATGCTCCTTTTCTTGATGGCTTCAGATCAAAACTGAGAATCCAGGGTGTTTTCACAGTATGCTTTCCGGGGCTGTCTGAAGACCACCTGGCAACCCTGCTAGCTTTACTGTGCCTTTACTGTTCAGTTGATTTCCTGTTAGAAAAATCCACTCTGCTTGCTGTAGTATGTCATGAGAAGGTTTTGAATAAAGGGAATGCTTAATTGGGTCACTTTAATCTGTCCTTCTGTCTCATCATTTAGTAGTACAAGGTACTCATCAAGGATTACAATGTAATCCCTGTATTCTGTAGTTTACCCCAACAAGTCTGTACCAGTTGTGAAGTTCCTGTGAAGTGAATGTATTGGATGTAGTGTGTACACAAGAGAAAGAAAAGAGCAGTTGTGCTTAATGAATCTTGTTTGTATTCTAGAGGAATCAAAAAGTAGAGCAGAAGTAAAATGTTCACCAGCTCTCTTTAGCTATAAGCCCTGTCTATTAATGTGCAAATCTGCATTATGATGGAGATGAATTTTCCTCACTCCATCTGGCAGCTGAGGAGAGACAGAAAATTAGTCAGGAACTGTATTAATCACATGGGGATCAACTGAATGGTATAATTAGCCTGGAATGGCATTTTAAAAATGTTTCATATATGGTATGGTAAATCAATTCCAACTCAGTAAATCAAGCTTGTTTGGAGGCGTTGCATTCCAAAAGTCAGTAGTAAATGCAGGAGACTGCTTGTCTCATGACATTGAGTTCTTCACTAGTGGTTACCACTGAAGAATTGGACCCCTGATGGTAACACTCCAATTTTGTATGGAAAATTGAGACATTCCAAGCACCTTTATTTATAGTGTAAATGGGGGTGAACCTCAGTTATAGGCTTTGAAGGCAGGAAATCTGACAGCTTGGCCAGTTGTCTTCATTCATGCAACTACACATCTGTAAACTTTGGTATTTATTGTCACATTACCAACATACCTTGAAAATATATGTCCATGTACTTGGAACACACGACTATATCTCATTTCTATTGTAAGTACGTCTGTTCCACGTAAGGTAGTCAGAGACCTTTATTTCATGTCAACCTGCCCTATTGGTATTAATTCAAATGCTATTTTTCAAACATAAAAAATGACTTGTTTTATAATACTAAAAACCAAAGTTTTGATATTGGAGGTAAATATTCTTATAAAGTAGGTTAGTAATAAACAACAGAGACCATAGCCTGAATTGTTAGCTATACCATAGCCCTTTTATTACCCTCTGGTAGTATAAAGAGGCTTAAAGTAGAGTATACATTTTTACAATGTAAAGCAGCTATGGTGTAAATAAAATAATTTGATCCTGCAGTTTTTAAGTCGACACAATTCTTGGAATTTTGCTTGAGAGAGGATTGAAGCACTGGAATTATTCAAGTTGTGTTTTTGTATTTTCTATTTCCCATATTTACATTAATACACAAACAACAGTTTCAGTCCTTACAACTCAGAGTATTTTCATCAGACTGTGATGCAATAGCTTGTTGTGTAGATTCATATTTTATTGTCAGAGAACACTTACTGGTTTGACTTTCAGCTGAACCATGGAAGGGATACGACAAGCAATTACAGAAAACACCAGCTATATGAGTGTTTGAGGCACTTCAGACCTGTTACGCTAATGCAGCTAGCAAAAACCTATTCTGTATATAAAGTGAAATGAAAGTTGTATTGGACGTGCTAATGATTTTTATATATGTATGTGTGTGTACACGTGCACACACACACACCTATATGAATCTTGCACATATGTGAATCTTACAGCATAGAATTATTACATTTTTTGTATATAGTAAATCAAAGTTGCATATTTGTGTGCGTGCATGGATAGTTGTACATGCATACCTTTTTTATGCATGCATATATAGGTACTTATGTATTCTTTAATATAATGCAAATTTTAAGTTGCAACTGGTATGAGAATTTATCAGGACTTCCTCATGGAGTCAGTACCCTTTTATATGTATATACAGACTTATTTGCAACTATGGAGGCATGTAGTTGAAAATCACATCGTCTATTGGTAAGTGATCATATAGACAAAAAAGCTTATAAAACACACGGAGGGTTTATTTTAATGCCTAAAATTCCTATAAACTTGCCATGTAATAGAAATTGCTGGGGCTTGTAGGCACCGAATAGTACAATACCTTGATACCACATGACAGGTTAAAGGTAGCTTTATTTTTATGCTGGTGTAGTTTTTTGCTTTCCAGGGACTTTCATCACACCCTAAATACTATGGTTGTTGTTCTCGGTAGTGGTTTTTCTAGCAGTGTAAGTTAAATTATCAAATATAAAGGCTAAAACTGCAAGTTGGCTCTATGATCATGTCTGAAACCAAAATGTATTTTAAAAAAGAAAAAAAAATCTTTCTTAGAGCAAGGTTTTGATATGCTTAAGAAGATTAATCTCATTTACAATGGGAAATATATCTGTTATCTTAGAAAGACTAAGAAACATGCTGCCACAGCTGGGATTCATAATAATCCCTCAGTTTGCTTAATTGCTATACTGCTGCTTTTATAATTAAGACCCATTAACTTGTCACATATTGATAACAGGGATGACCCTGAAAGAGACTGACAGATTAAGCCTCCTATAGTTCTGTATTTTCATATGAATTTGTTAATTATTTTTGTCATTAGAGAGAGAAATACAAAACAGATTTTGATAAGGACCTGGATTAGACGCACATGCATGTCAAATACTGTTATTTTGCTACAGTATTTCAGCTAGATACTGATAGTTATAACAGCTCTTCTTGGGTCCTTTCAACAGAATTTGTTACCCTTTAATAATGAAAAGTAGTTCTTCACCTGAAATGGTAACTCTGCTGTAGAAATACCAAGTGCACATAAAAAATTACAGGCTACAGGAAGGGATTAAACAGGTTAAGCTTTGGGCCCAAAAGGTTTTCAGAAGCTTAAGGATACAACAAAGAGTGAAAAGCAGAGATCTCTGAGAATGGTATGACTCAGGCTCATCTATCAAGGTTACATTTCTGATCTCCCATGTGTTGGTCAGAAAAGCACCATGAGGGGAAGAGTGCAAGAGGTTCTTAAGGAGGAAAAATCAATACCAAATAAAATAGCACTTTAAAAGCTGTAAAAACCATTCTGAGAGCCTCAAAGTCATTACATGTTATAGTAGTAAGTTTTAATTATGTCTCTTCTGTGTCTCAGACTCTCACAAATGACCATTTGCTAGGAATGCAACACATGAATACTTCCTTAGGAGGTTTGGTTGTTTGAACAGTTTTGTCTTTTGATTGTATTATTTATGGAAAAGGAATTGTTTTAATTACTGTGGTCATGATGCTATTTTCCTTGCATCAGCAAAGCTTCCATCAAAACCAATAATAGATCTGGGACCCAGACCCCATATGGGAGCAAGACTGTGTCTTTCTCCTTAGTGTCTGGGTAAATGTTTCATATCTTCTAGTTCAGGAATACTTATGTAGCAGAATAAATGTACCGAATTCTGCTTCATTTCTGTAAATGAAAAATAGGTTTGAAATGTAATTGAAAAATACATTAAATGCAAAGATTCTAATTGCAAAGGCTGCATAGACATCTAACATCTATGTAGAAAAGCATTAGATTCCATACACGTGTGTGTATAAATGAATGATTTATTTAAGCGCTATGCTCCTAATTCAGCAGAGCCCTTGACTTCAGTGAGAATTCATTGCTAATGGGTTTCAGCACAAAGTTAAGGATATTAGAGAAGGACTGTAGGGCTACCCAATTGGAGGGCCATGAGGGGCTAAGTTGCAGCCCCCAGGCTCTCACCTGCCTTCCATTTCCCCATTGCTCTAACTCCTCACTCTTCCAGGTGCTGCTTCCTGCCCTTGTCCTAGCATGTGAGGCTGTGCAGGGCAATGCAGGGAGCTGAGGGTGAGTCTGGACCTCATGCAATAGAGGGAGGAGATTGGGGCTGTGCATGGGTTGCATGGGGTGGAGATCACACCTCCATGGGGCAGTAGCGGTGGTGGGTGCATCCATGAGGTTGTGTGTTGCAGCGGGAGGGGAGGAGAGGGGATTTGCTCCTGCACACCGTGGAGGTACGGTGTCCGCAAAGGTGTGAGGCGCAGAAGGGTGGGAGGAGGCATATTCATGCAGTGGCCCATGGTTTGCCTGGTGCAGACCCACTTGTGTGGCTCCTAGGGGCTTAGAAGTTTGAAAGCCCTGTGTTAGGGTGTTTTATTGAGTGGATACCCCTATGTATAATCAGTTATTTAGATGCCAACTATTTGATACATCAATCTTATTGTACATTATATATTTTCAATACATATTGTTTACCGGGTAGAGCATCTATTGTTGGATGTTGTATTATCTTTTTAAAAATTTATTTAAGGGTTGCAAAATGGTAATATGAGACAAGATTTACATGGCTCTTCTTATAATTCCCACATCCAAAAAAAATAATTTTTAGTACTGGTGGATGCTGAGGTATTGTGACTCTTCTGTGTTCTCCAGCCTCCCTGACATTAATTTTACGTTAGTATTCCTTTATTCATACAGATGACAAACCTTGGGGTTTGCTTCTCACATCCATCCCTGAATAAGACTGGTTTAGAGGCAAAGCATCTGTACTTGTGTAAGAGAACCAGACTTTACCTACTATTTTCACAAGTTTCCAGAGATGTTTTCTGTATACAGTATTTCAACATTCTCTCATCTCTGTTGGTTTCTTTGTAGCAATAGCAATACTATTATTATTAGAAACACAAACCCGAGTGCAGCTACTCTATTGGATAGCACTTGACTAACTAGTCGGACACAACACTAAGCTGCTAGTAAATGATCTTTTTTGTTTTTAAATGTGCATACAGGTGTTTGCTGCATCTGGTCTATGTTTACATAGCTTACTTTAAGCCGTGTGAATGTAAACCAGAAGCAGCACGTACATCCATTCAGTGGTATGGGGAGAAACATAGGAAAATTGAGGAAAGTAACTCAGGGTGGGGTTAATGAGTCTGCAGTGGGGAGGCGAAGGGAGGTTGGTGGTGTTATGGGAGGCTGGTGGGTCTGCAGACATGGGGGATTGTCTATCTGGGGATGGGAGGTCGGAGGGGTAAAAATAGCCCTGTAGGAAGCAGCTTGGGGAAAGCACAACACCAGGGCTTGGGCAAGCTGCTGGGCTTTCCCAGCCCCAGGGCTGCACTCTGAACCTGTACAGGCATTGAATAGATGGGGTTAATCCATTTCTGATCTAAACTGGGTCAGGTGAACTAACTTAGATTGCGTCACCATTTTTTCCCTATTTAACCCTCCTGAATGCCTGCATAGATGGGCCTTTAGATCAACCTGACCCTACTTAGGTTGATCTAAACAACTCCTGAGGTTAGGATCATCTAAGCATAAATAAGTTGGTAGGGACATTCTGGTGGAGATATATATATAAAATACTAAAAAAGGTTTCAGATCCTGTAATTTAGTTGGTCAGTTTTGCCATTTTCCTTCCTGATATTGCAAAATCTACAGGAATCTTGTTTTGAAGGTTCCTGGTACCATGGAATGGAGAGATTTGATTCAATGACATCCAGCTGCTGCAGTTTGCATACAAACTTATCCCACAAACAGAATATCTGCAGGGGCCTCGCTTTTCTCCAAATTGCTGCTTTCAGTGGAACATAACCAAACTGTTATCTCTAGGTGTTTTTGTCTGGCTCTAATACATGCCGACTTGCCAAGAGTCTTGCTCAGAGTATATTTCCTGTTATTTAGTCATATGGGTCCTAAGCTGTTTAGGGCTGAATGGCTCAAAATCAAAACCTTAGACTCCACATGGAAAGCAAAAGGCAGCCAGTGTAGACTGCTGTGAGATTAGAAAAGATTTGAGACTTTTTGTCCCATTCTTTTGCCAAACTCCTTTCGTCCCTGCCTGCTACTTGCTCAGGCTGTTCTGTGCTGCAATATAACAGTAGCCGCAGAGACAGTGGAAAGTTACACAGTGAATTTGGAGGCTCCCCCAATGTCTGTACACAGGAAGAGATGAATAGGAATGTCTGGTGGTGGTTTCCTAATGAGGGAAAGAATTTAGACTGAATGCTTTCTGTCCTTCACCAGGTAAAATGGTGTCTACATGTGCTTCCGACTGTGCAATTGTTACTGTGCAGTCCCGGTAGCACACAGGTTGTTTCCAACCCTGCTGTGCAGTAGCAATGTACAGTAGCGTTGGTGTCACGGTTTGTGCCTGCCGTTGTTACGTCACCACTATGGCAATGTAGTGTTTCGTGTAGATGCGCCCAGTGGTTGGAAGACAGCGCTAGACAAGTTCAGTCTAGAAATAGGTGCCCATTTTTAACAGTGTGCAGATTAAGCATGCTTCAATATCCATTGCTTGATGTCCTTAAATCAGTACACGGAGACCTGCCATAGCTCAAACAGAAATGATGGGTTTGATGCTGAAATAAGTGGTGTAGTTCTGGAACTGCAGGCAGTCAGAGTAAATGATCATACGAGATCTAAAACCTGTGAAAATGAATAGAGAGCGTAACACAAGTGCTTGGGTGGGAAAATCTCCTCAGACTGCCATAGCTATTGGACGTGTGGAGTTGTCATAATGGTCTATGTCCAAGGCTAGCTGTCTGCATGAGCAGTCAGACCTGCCAACTGCAGAGAATGCCAAGTGTGAAAAGGTGGTGTTATCACTTGGCAGTGCAAGAAGTCTTCATTGTATTTGAAGAGAAGGGTTTAATTATAGACTCTGACAGTGACCTAGAGACATAGAAGAGGGAGTATGATTCTGGCCTTAGCCCTGAACATACAGTAGTGCAGGATTATTATTACAATTATGGCCAGTGAGCCTTGACAACTGTCACTCTGCAGAAAACACTGCTCAGTGACCTCTCCTCCACGCTGTGTGTGCTGCTAGTCCATTAGCCAGCAATTACTGTTTGAAATGCTGCATTCTAGGCAGCTATGCAACACTGAGGCCCCAGTTACACTCCTGTAAGGCCAAACTGTGCTGAGGAAGTAGAGTAGGAATACTGCCCAGGTGGCAGTGTCTGAAAGAATTAGTCCTTTCAAAGGCATATCCCCAGTACCTAAGCAGGAGTGTTACACCTGCTTAATAGCTAAAGTATGTGCTCCCTCAGGACACCCATCCCAGCACACAGTGGGGGGAGAAAATGCCTCAGTAGGCCTTTTGGTAATCCTGACAATACAAGTATCTTGATTTTTCCAGCATTTGCAACCTAATTTATATTTTCCTTTTACATGAGGAAGGAGAAGAGGCTACAACTTTTTGTTTCCTTCCACCCAAACTCCAACATGCCTGGGTTGTATGTATCTGGCTGCATAGTTCCCACTGCTGATGCATGTCAATCATATGCCAGCAGCTTGACCAGAGTAGATAAAGTGAAAGAGTTTATTAGAGAGGGAGTGACTTTACATCTTTTGCTCTAAACAGAGTATAACAAAATCTTTTACTATTTTTAACAGAAAAAATTTGGGGCACCAAGCCAGGGTGGGTAAGATGCCTTTCTGTTACTTGAGGGGTGCAAGTTCAAAATTTGCTATAGACTTGACCCACCTATTTTGACAAGGAAGCTGAAGTTATTCAGATGTATGCAAACCACATCACTGTGCCATTGGCTGTAGATATTGGTGTGCCCTAACTCGACTAGCTCAGTGGGCTGTTTTGCTCACTGGACCATTGATTTAAATCTTGAATTAAAATATAATGAACTGCAATGGCAACCTCCACAATCAGAGGTTATCAATCAGTCCTGGACAGAGTCAGGAGTTCTGAAAAATAACAGTTTTTCTGTCTCCTTTTCAGACTTTATTGTATACATTTTCAAGCTTTTTCCCCCTATAGTTTGAAGCAGAAAACATCTTTAAAATGAAGGCTGAGATTCTCACTGAATCTCAAGAATCTGAAAAGTGGTGCTTTAAAAGAAGACCTCATCCCAAGATTAATGATAAAAGCTGGCAAGGTCAAAGTCTGGAATTTAGCAAATGAGTGTCCTTTCTATTATGGCAGGTGTGCTGAATTCTTCAGAGAAGCTCATTTCAAACACAGTGAATCATCTACAAGCATGATGGTGCCTTCAGGTACTTAGTGTTTGAATTTCCCACTGCCTATAGAGAATGAACAGTCTTTCTAACTCTGCCTACCGGCCCCAGTCTCAGGTCTTCTTAGTTCCTAGGTCTACCTCTAACTCAGGAGTTGGTAACATGTTTGGGCAGAATGCCAAAACCCCCCACAACCTCGACTTGCAAGATGTTGGTATGCTAGGGGCAGATGGCAGGGGAGCCACAAGGGGCCCAATCCTTGCTGTGGCAGTGCAGCCCCAGCTCCTTTCCTGCTGTCCGCCCCAAAGCACGCATGCCAAGCAAAACGCCTTCGGGTGCCATACCTGGCACCCATGCCGGGGGGTTGCCTCTCTCTGCTCTAACCCTTTTCTTGGCCAAAGATGGTCATCACCTGCCTCACTCCCCTTTTGTCATCTCCTGGTTTCTCCTTGGGTGTGGCTGTCTGATACATTTACACTGGTGTGATTGATATCATCAGTTTGTATACTGTACTGGCATTCAGGGTGGATGGATGGTCAGTTCTTTTGACATAGCTGCCTGCAGTAGGTATGAATAGAGCTTCTTGCTAGTTGGGTGTGTGGGTGAGTGTTGAGAGGAGCTGGGAATAGTGACACAGACTGTATCTGCACACTGGTGTAACTGATCCTGTTGTATAGTTACTCCTGACTTTCCAAGGTGGAGTGCCATACAGCGCAGGGCTCTGTGTTGACTGTCCACTCCAGGTTTACACTTGTAACAGCAGATTACATCAGAGTAAATGTGTCATCTGTCTGGGCTCCTTACTTGTATCTGCATGTGAAGGCTGCCTACTGCATATATTTGGATCGGGGTGTGAAAGCAGCTACTTTTATTATGGTGTCCTCTAGAGGAGGCCACAAAGATAATCTCTGTTCTCTTGGCTTTGATGCACAGTATTCTGTGATGCACAGTCTGTGATGGTAGTTTGGCTGTTACTTCTAAAGGCATGGCTCCCATAGACTGGCTATTCTGCAGCCAGTTCTGAATCCATCTGACGGTAGATGGATCTTGTTGTGTTAGTGAAAATGTAAAAGTATGAATTTGAGCTAAAATGGAAGGGTGGTGAGCTAAAATAATAAAATGGTAGATATGTACAATTAGCCAGCTGATACCGCAATCTCAGAAGTTACACCATGCCACCATTTCAACTAAAATGTATTCATGTATAATTAAAGGCTAAGAGGTTAAAGCTAAAGTGCAATTAAAACCAATGAAGTGTGATTGAAACTGCAGGTAAAGTTTATTGAATGAAGCATTGGCTTCATGTACCCACCATTAAAGACTGCCTATGTATAAGGCATTAAAATAGAATGAATCTGCAGATTTTTAACCATGAAAGGTTTACCCTTAGTTAGATGAGGATGAATGTTAATTTCTAGGCTCCATTTTCTGTAGTTCCCAGCCTACCTACCATAGTAACAAACAAACAGTTCTCTTTACTTCCCTAATCAGGTCTGAATAGCATTTATCCTTTAAGTAGTAAACTTATCATTGTACTGTGTTCTGACAGTGGTGTCTGCTAATAAGTCTATGCTACCCAGGTTGAGAACAGCACATAGATTCTGCTCTTTACTTATTTGTACAAAGAGATTCAAGAGTTTCTTTCCAGCCTGTGTTAACTTTTTTCAGTCAGTTGGCAGCATCTTCAGGCTGAATTGTTGTGAAACAGATCTCTGTATGTTTGTACTTGCGGTAGTGGTATGTTTACATGTAAAAGCTAGAGTATTTACTATAGCTTGACAGCTCAGTTTGTGAGCTATGTGAATCTATTATGTGTATTTCCTTTTGCTAACAAAAGATCAAGTAAAGGAACTAAAAGGCACAATATTGAGGAGATTTGTAATTCAACTGTGTGTATTATGTATATACGTTAAGCACTCCTACCAGTAGGTAGCACCGTGTCACATGGTTTTTATTGCTAATTGTGTAGCAAAACCCCCAGTTTTTCTTTTTTTCTTTTTTAATTTAAAAATACATTCCCTCCCCTTCCCCTAACCATTTCTGACTTTTTCTCTCCCTCTCTGTTCCCTATAGATAAGTATAAGTGAGCTAAGACCTAGGATAAGCTTTAGCATTTTATTTTGGTAGCAAGTTGTTTTTGTTTTATTATTTTTTTCTCCTTTTCAAATAAGTGCCCTGTTATGGATATCCACAGTTCTATATTGTATAATTATTATGTTTATATTGATTTATATTGATTTTTACTGTTCTATATTACTGTTTTACTGACACTATACGATTTAGGCCTACATATGTAAGTTAGCATAAGTCATGTCAAGTTTCCATTTTGTTTGTCAAGTCTCCATCTTGTGTCCCCTGCCCAGGCATACCCTATTGTAACTCTGTTGTAACTGTGTGACTCATACCTACCCCTCCTATGTAACTTGGTTCCTGAATGAATGGGGATGAATGAGGGTGCTTGAGAGACAACGGCAGTAGGTCTAAAAATAGGTCCCTCTGAATGACCGAATCATCAACTCAACAACCCAACCATCACCCTGCATTGACCTCCTCCCCCGGCTCAAGATTTGGAAGACAAAGACTGCTGTAGAAATCAGTCAAACCACCATTACAGACACCTGAAACTACATGTCCTTACCTAGGAGTGCACATGCTCAGTACACCAGGGGCTGACTCTTGCCT
>NW_005842715.1:628188-629800 GCF_000455745.1 Alligator sinensis
CCCACCTTCTTTCCCCAAGCAAAGGACTTGGACTCTGTTTTTTCTTCCCTACCTGGACTCCAACCCTTCCACTGAGTCTCATAGTTTCATAGTAGCTAGGGTCAGGAGGGACCTGAACAGATCATCTAGCCTGACCCCTGCCACAGGCAGGAATGAATGCTGGGTTCACAAGACCCCAGACAGGTGATCATCCAACCTCCTCTTGAATTTGCCCAAGGTAGGGGCGAGGACCACTTCCCTGGGAACCCCAGGGGGTTCTCTCTCTCCTGCTACCATTGTGAGTGCTTGTGTGTATATGTAGGAACCAATAATTTCATGGGGCTGTGTGGTGTGTTTCTGTTTAATAAACCTGTTATTTTGAAACCCGGAGTTGGGTTTTTGTCTGTTTCCTCCTTGTCACAACTTATCTGACCCCTGATCTCCTAGCCTTCAGCCTCAGTTTCCAGCCCCAATCTCCCAGCCTTCTGCCTCTCTATTTCCTGGCTGTCTCCTCCTTGCCACTGGGCTCTTTCTTTTGCTTCCACCCCAGCACCAGTGACCTTGAGTAACTCTGGGGCCACTTGACTTTAAGTAACCCCAAGCCTCAGTTCCTCAGCCCAGCTTCTCTCTAGTCTACCGGTTCTAATCCCGGTCCTGGCAACTTTTCACTCTCACCTTAACCTTCCCCTCAGGTATCCCAAGCACATGCATACACACCCCATACCATCTAAGTTAAGAACTCACCTGTGTGTATGTGTAGGTGGGTGGTATGTGTGTGAACTGGTGAATATATATGTACAGTGGAGTTGCATCTTACGCAGGGGTTAGATTCTGAAGTCAGCGCATGAGGCAAAAATCGCGTAAGGCGAAAATCGGTGACTGTACGTGGGGGCGGGGCTTGAGTTTGCATGCAGTACTGTGCTTAGAGCTGTGTAGCCGGTGGCAGCGGCGCAGCGTGGGGTGGTGGTGGGGATGGCTGCGCGCCGCCTGGCCACCAGCACGCTGCCGCTGCCGCCCAGCGGCCAGCCACACAGCTCCGGGCACGGCTCCATGGCAACAGCAGGAGGTTTTGGAGGCAGTGGTCGTCACTGACATGATGGGCGTCCAGGTAAGCGGCAGTGCCGCGTGCAAACTCAAGCCCCACCCCCCCTCCACCCCACGTATAGTTGAAATCGCGTAAGTTAAATGCGCGTATGATGCGACTGACCTGTATGTGTCATTGTGTGCGTGATATACGAATTAGTGATCCGTGTATGTGTACTGAGTGTATAGGTATTGACAATTGATTGTTGTCTAATTTTTGGTGTGTGTAGTCTGTAAGTGCTTGAATTGGTGATAGGTATGCGTGTGCCTAGGCTGGTTTGGATGTGTAGGTGCCTGAGTTGGTAGTATGTGTGTGTGCACCTAGTTGATTTGTGTGTTTGTATATGTGCAACTGTGTCACGCCCTCCTGTCTAACAGTGCAATATTGAGATCCTGAGAGTTGGCCTGGCCCCACAGGACAACAATTGCTGCTTGCTGGTCTGTTTGCAAGCCTTCAGCTAAGTTTTTTGTTAGTACAATAAAGCTGGTGGCCTGATTGCTCCCTGTCTGATCTCCCTGGGGCAAACAAAACCCTGTAAAACGTGTGTGT